>NW_028258173.1:14507947-14808476 GCF_053883595.1 Heterocephalus glaber | reverse complement strand
AAGACCCTGTCTCAAAATAGAAAGGGACGGGGAAGTAGTTCTGTGTGTGAAAGTTCTGGGTTCAGTCCTCAGTACACACACACACACACACACACACACACACACACACACTATCTGGTCTTTGTCCAAGTGACAGGAGTGTCTTTGTTATTCCTAGCTGGGCTATTACTGACGTGCACTGTGTAGTGATGCTTACAATGGATGCAGCTGTCCTGAACATTACAGACTTTCTTTCTAGCCATCAGACTCTGCACAGTACAGCATAGCAACTACTTACATAGTGTTTACATTGCATTAGGTAATACCTAGAGATGACATAAAGTATAGGAGGGCGCGTATAGGTTACATGCAAATACTATGCTATTTGATATAAGAGACTTGAGCATTCCTTGATTTTCATATCTGCAAGGGTCCTGGAACCAACTCCTTTACATACCAAGGGACTTGTGCCAGAGTTGTACTGCAATATTGTAAGTTCAGTCTGGAGGTCAGAACCACTGCTGGTGAGGTCAAGGTCATAAAGTCAGTCTTGTTACAGTCCAGAGAGACTGGTTCAATTCCTGGGCTATGAACTCATTCTCACTTACTGGAGTCATGACTATGAGACTCCAGCAGCCCATTTCTACCACTGGAAAATTAATTGGAAGAGCAAGCTCTAGTGAACCCAGGCCTGTGCCGACAGCTGAGGCTAGGGCATTAGCTCTGGAGAATACGCTGGTCACCCTGATTCTTCCCTTTGCCCTGTTCCTCTCTGTCCAGCCAGTGGCCAGATTGGAACGTTCAAGACACCTACTTAGAACACTGACTGTGGACTCTGACATTAGCTGGGAGTTCATGGGCATCACATATTCTATGGTGAAGCAGCGTCCTCGTTCCTCACCTGCGGAGACAAGAAATATATACATTGCTAGGTTCTTCTTGAACATGGATTTGAGGTTAGTATGCTCAAAGAGAATTTCCAAATGCTTCCAGGATCTTTGGCCCACAGTATCTTTGCACCTGGGCTGGATACAAACCCTAGGAGGGTTTTTGTCCCTGGCTGGTAGCCCACAGCATGGGTGAAAAACATGTCGTTACATCTGATCCTTCTAGGAGGATGGATCCAGGCACTGAGTCCTATGGGAAGAGCACAGCACTGTGACCCCACACCAAGGGAACATCTGGTACCATCTCATTTCTTCTGGGCAGAGGGGACTGATGACAGAGGGTGCATGAATGATTGAAATTCATGAATGGGGAAATCATTGAACAGAGCCCCCAAAGCTTTGTCAACCACTTTGGAAACCAGATCCTGGTGACTTTAGCTTTGAGTTTAAGCAGAAACCAAGGCTACATAGTCTGGAGCAGTGGGAGATAAAGTCAGAGATGGATACTATTCGTTCCCAAAGCAGACTCAGGCCTCTGAATAGGGGGCCAGGCCTGAAGGTGTCCCTGCTGCTAAATTTCACTCTGCTGCCATCCCATCCCCTAAAGCCCTGCCATAAAGCTGTGAGGGACAAACCTGCCTCCTCCCAGGTACACATAGGCTACAGGGCAACACCAGGAAGAGCCCAGGGAACTGTGCTGTGGTTGTCCTGGCCAGCCCAGTCTCACAGCTAGACTCGTGGGGATGCACCCGAGGGTGCTTTGTGTGTGTGGGCTGGTGCAGGGCCATGACAAATGGATAAAGGACAGAGGTCTTGGTGTAGCCAGTCCCAGGGCTCCAGAGAAGCTGGTGGAGGCCTAGATAGGCGGGATCAAAACAGAGCTGGAAGGACCTGCATCTGGGTTTTCTCTGCGCCATTTCATGGACAGTGCAACAGAGAAACTGCTAAGTGCAAACTAGTGGGAACAAGTGAAGTTGAATTAAGGAAAGTTGTCTAACCTGCCAAGTCTTTGTTTCCTCATCTGTAAAGGAGAAGTAACAAGTCAGCCTTGCAGTGTTGTTGGAAGGACCACGTGGGACCCACGGCTCAAGGACTGAGACACATAAGAGTATTTGAAACCTGCGTTCGGTCCTTCTCCTTCAGCCCTCAGGCTGAGCATGGCAAAGGCTGGCCCGGCAGGGGATGGGGCTGTCAAAAGGATATTGAGACTCATGGTATGAGTCTGAAAGTGGCGGGCCACTGTGGCCAGCACTTCCTAGGGTCTGTGAACATCGCCTGGAGCAAACTGTCGTCTTCCAGCATCTCCCCCCGGGAAGAACCTCTTGGTCAGGTTTTCCTGAATCAGGGCCATCTCCGAATCCTTTACCTGCCAGGAAGCAGACCCTCCAGAGGCCTGAGTGCAGGGACATCCTGACCTCGGTGCTCTGGTTCTGGGGCAAAACCACACCCTCCTCCAGGTAGAGCCAGTAGTCAGTGCTGACAGCAATGCCCAGGAGGCCCAGGCTGCAGACGGCGAAGATGCTGCTCAGCAGGGTCAGGGCCTTCCTCCCACAGCCGCTCATCTTCCCAGATGCTCAAGGGTGGCCAGCAGCACAGAGTGAGCTCTGGGGAAAGCAAGGAGAGTGAGCAGGTGGTGGCGGCCCCGAGAAGGCTAAGATGAGAGGCCTTGGGGTAGTAACTAAAGTCACCCCCTCCAGCTCAACGGTAATTAAAGGCCACTAGGTCTGGATGCCAGGCCACTGCAACAGAGGGCCACCCTCTCCCTCTGCCTCTCAGGAGTCCACAGCTTTCTCTGCAGGCCACTGCAAGTACTCCCTTGTCCTCTCTGAGCCCTCCTGGCTGTGTACTATTATTCATTCAGTCAGTCAATCAATCAGTCATTCAGCAACCCACTGTGGCAGACATGGGAAATACAAGGCTGAATGTCTCCTTCCTTGCTCTTGAAGACTTCTCCATCTAGAAGAACACAAAGCAATTGCATGCAGCCCAGTGAGGGCCACGGTAGAGGCGGCAGACAGGAAGAAGGGGCAAGAGAGCTGCCGGGTGGGTTCCTTTGTGTTGAGAAGGATTCTGAGGCTCAAATGCTCTCTGACAGCAGCAGGCTCCAGAAATGGAAGTGGCAGCCACCTTGGGAAGAAGGGGAAGGGCGGACAAGGATTTTTAGGGGAAGCATCTAACTCATGTGACTAAGCACTTGTAGCACTGGGTAGACACAGTAAAGGAGCCAACCTACAGGCCAAGTTCAATGGGCCTTCTTAATCCATCTGATTAGAAATGCTTCCAGAACTGTCTGCCCAGCGTACCATGTTGGCAGAAGCCGGCTATGAACCAGCCAGAGAGAAGCTGAGAGCTCATCTGCTGCTGCCTGCCAGGGCCAGGCACTGGTCTGGGAGCAGGGAAACAGTGGGGACTCAGGCAGGGAGTGCCAGCCCAGAGCCCAGAGCCCCGCTGGTGTGTTCTGAGTTCTGGCTGCCTTCTAGGATCACTGGGGAGTGTTTATAAACCCCTGACTCCTGGGCACCTTTCAGAGAGATTTGGGTACTGCTGGTTTCTACTAGGGCCTGAGTAACAGTATTTTTTAAATCCTCCCAGGTAATTCTAATATGAAACTCCAGGTGACAATTGATCTTTCCCATTCAAAGCATGGTCCATGCACCACCAGTATTAGTTGGTTAGAAAAGCAGAGTCTGTGGTCTCTCCAACTTTATAAATCAGAGCCTGCATTTTTAACACAGTCCAGCTGAGCTGTCTTCCTGCTGAATTCTGAGAAGCACTGTGCTAATCAAACAGGCGATGGAAGGGGGCATGTCCTGAGCCATCTGTAGAGAAGTGTGGGCCCAGGGCAATGCAGACAGGGAATGTAACTGAGCTAGGCTTGCTGTTGGCATCCTTCAGTAGCATAAAGTCAGGGATTTTGAAATAGGATATCATTGAGTTCAGGAGAAAGGTTCAGCAGCCTTGGTGAGGTCCACCAAGCCTAGGATCCTGTTGATGTCCCAGAGGCCCTACCAAGGGATGGTGTCACATCTCAGCTAAGATTTGAGGCACAGTAGCTATTGAGACAGCAGAAAAGGAACAGAAGCTGCATTTGAAGCGGAGCTGAGCTGTCTATAGAAAGAGGAGTGGGAGAGATTAGTGTTCTTTCCCAGAAGTGGGATGTCCTGGTCCTGCCTCCATAGCACTAGCCGTGTCCTAGCCCCTGACTGTAGGAGGGTTGATGGATCTACAGATGAGCCCCACACTGGCTCCCTGGAGGTGTGGGCACGTGCAAGTCCACCTCTGCAAGAGCACCATGTCTGCAAGGCAGGGAGCTAACCCTCCATATACTGGCTCAACGAAGAAGGGAAAAAGGAAACAGCAAGTTATTCTAGACACAAGAGGATCAGAGGTGGAGTGATAGCTCTATGGAATATTCTTAAAAAGGGGGATTCTGGTTTAAAAAAGAAACTTGAGAAGCACTGCATTTAACTCTTGAAGAATCACACGGCACATTATGTTAAAGGCAGAAAAGTATGTGTGGCTTTGCTTATTCCAGAATTTCCCCAAATCCCTTCACCACAAAATGGCATGCCATTCTGTAAGAGCCACTTTGGGAACCATGCTTCTCCCCACGATGAGGAGGAAGACCTGCTCTTCACACTGTACACAGTTGCTGGGGATTATGCACTGGCAGACATGACTACGCTCTGAAAATCTAAAGCTCGAGCCCGGCGTAAGGTCTTACTATAAGGCAACAATGGACTAAGCCCTGCTTCTTGTGGAGCAGGCAGATCAGAACTCCTGAAATACAGCTGTTGCTGGCGGAAGCTGAGCAGCCAATTTTATTGTTAAGCTTGGCAAAGGGATGAGAAAGATTCATGTCTTGGAAATTTGGAGAGAGGAAAGTGGAGAGGGAATTGGCTCTGAATCTATAAAAGCAAGGCATAAAAGAAGAGGCCGCAGGTGACCTTGGCTGTTCAACTCTACAGCAGCAGACCCCAAGCCTGAAGTGCTCTTGGGAAAACCGCAAGAGTCTTATCCTTTGAGCATGTAACAGATTTATGAAACTCCACATGGGGTGAAAATAACAATCGTACTCATTGGAAAATGACATATATACTGTTAATGCAATTTATATATTTATGTCTTATGCCATCATGTTTATTTATGAATAAATAATAAATAATATTATTGACTGAGTACTGATTAACTATCAGGCTCTATGCAAAGCCCTTTATCTCCTGTATCTCACCAGGACCTCACAATGACCCACAAGTAGACAGAATTAGCCCCATTTCATGGATGAGGAAAAAAAGGTTTGAAGATGTTAAGTAGCCTACATGCAATCATAGGTGAGTGGCAGACTATAGATTTCTTTTTTTTCCTTAGATTCTTTTATTGGTACATTTTAGGAATACAATACATTTACATTTATCATTGAGTATTTGTATCTTTACATGATGTATCTTGGTTCTTATTTTTTCCCCATTTCCTGTCTTCCCTTCACCCCTCCCACCCTTCCCTATTTACAAAGATTTTGTTTCCATTTTTTTCCTTTTCCCCTCCTTGGGAAGCTTTCTGCCGTCACTTCTGTGAAGTTTTTTTTATGTCCTCTGCACTCTCTCCTCTTTCTTCATTGACTCCAATCAGTCTTATGTTATTCTTCTTTGCATCGTCTGGCAGCTGCTGGATTGATTTCTCATGGTCCCTTACAATTTTAAAGCAATTTTTTATTTTCCTGGTCACTAATTGCAATCTTATCTTCTATATCTGAAATTCTATCCTCACATTGGTTCATTCTGCTGCACAGACTTTCAATGGAGTTTTTAATCTCGTGGAAATCTGTTTACATCTGTTTTTATGGATTCCATTTGTTTCCTATGTTGGGATTCCATCATATTCCTCAGATCCTCTATTTTTTTTTATCTGTGTCCTCTCTAGATTTATTAATCATGTCTTGCACCATGAGCAAAATCTTTGCTGTTATCTGAGTAATTATTTCTGATTTCATTTTTCCCAGATCCTCTTTTGTTGCCAGTTCAGAGAGTCCAGATGGTTGAGTATCAGAGTGTTCCATCTCGTTTCCCTTTGGGGTTGCTGTAGGTGATCTGGAAGTCTGTTTTTGAGGATTGTTTATGTGTTTTCTCCTTTCCACGGGGGGTGGTGGTGGTGGTTGCGTGCTTCTGGCGCCCACGCGGCTCACCTTCTCTGCTCTAGGAGCTTGGGATGGCAGCGTGGGAGCTTTCTTCCGGGTGCTGGGACCAGCTGAGCTTAACTGCCCTAGGAGCCTGGGATGGCGGTGGGGGGCTTTCCATTTTTTCCATTTCTCATAATTTTTCCTTTTCCTTCTTTCCTTCCCCCCCTTCCCCTCCCACTTCCTCTACCCTTTTGGACCTTTTCTTCCTATTTCAAATTATCAGTTATTCATTTTAATCATTATTTACACTTTCAGTTTCCACTTCTCCTACCCCTTTGGACCTTTTCTTCCTATTTCACATTATCAATTATTCATTTTAATCATTATTTACACTTTCAGTTTCTCACACCAGAGAAACTATTCAGTATTTACACATGTGTGTCCTATTTATTTCACTTAAGAGTATGTCTTCAACATGCATCCATTTAGCTATAAATGTCTCTAGTTTCTCATTCTTTATGGCTGAGTAGTACTCCATTTTATAAAAAACCCACATCTTCTTTGTCCAGTTTCCAGTTGATGGGCACTTGGGCTGTTTCCAAGTTTTCACCATTACAAACTGTGCTGGTATGAACATGGGTGTACATGTATCACTGGTATGATTCTTTTAATTCTTTGGGGGAAGATACAGAGCAGGGGAATAGCTAGGTCAAATGGGACCTCCAGCCCTAGTTCTTTGAGATGTCTCCATACTGATTTCCACAGTGGTTGCACCAACAATGGAGAAGGGTTCCTTTCTCCCCACACCCCCACCAGCATTTTTTATTGGTTGATTTCTTGATAGCAGTCATTCTTTCTGGGGTGAGGTGGAATCTCAGTGGTGTTTTCATCTGCATCTCTTGAAAGACCAGTGATGTTGAACATTTTTTCATATGCTTATTTGCTGCTTTTACTTCTTTGTCTGAGAAATGTCTGTTCATTTCAGATGGCATTTTTGAATTGGGTCTTTAAATTTGGGAGGTCTGATGTTTTTAAGTTCTTTATAGATTCTAGATAGTAGTCCTTTGTCTGAGGTACAGCCGCTAAAATTTTTTTCCCACATTTTAGGTTGTCTCTCAGCTCTGTTGGTGGTTTCTCTTGCAGTGCAGAAGCTTTTTAATAAGATGAGATTCCAGTTGTTGATTTTTTATGCTAGTTCCCATGCTACTGAGGTTTTGTTCATAAAGTCTTTTGCTATGCCAATGTCTTCAAGAGTTCTACCTAACTTATCTTCCAGCAAGTTTAGTGTTTGTTTTAATATTTAAATCTTTAATCCACTACCATTTTATTTAGTGCATGGTGATAGATACGGGTCTAGATTTAATCTTTGGCAGATTGAAATCCAGTTTTTCCAACACCGTTTATTAAAGAGGATATCTTTCCTCCAGTGAGGGTGGTTGGCTTCTTTTTCAAAGATGAGGTGGCTGAGTATGTCTGGAGTTGTTTCTGGATCTTCTAATCTATTCCACTGATCCTCAGGTCTGTTTCTTTGCCAGTACCATGCTGTTTTTATTACAGTAGCTTTGTAGTATAGTTTCAAGTTGGGGATTGTGATACTCCCTGCCATGTCTCTGTTGCCTAGAATTGCTTTTGCTAGACTAGGTCTCTTCTGGTTCCAAATGAATTTTTGGATTGTTTTCTCTAGTTCTGTGAAATATATTGTTGGAATTTCAATCAGCATTGTATTAAATCTATATAGCAGTTTTGGAAGTATGGCCATTTTTACTAAATTGATTCTTCCTACCTAGGAGCAAGGGATGTCTTTCCATTTTCTTGTATCCTCTTCAATCTCTTTTCAGAGAGCTGCAGTTTTCAGTGTAGAGGTCTTTTGCTTCCTGTGTTAGATTGATACCTAGATATTTTATTTTTTTGGATGCTATTGTGAAAGGAATTGTTTCCTAATTTCTCTCTTAGTGAGTCTGTTATTTGTGTACAAGAAGGTTATTGTTTTTTGAGTGTTGACCTTGTATCCAGCTACTCTACTGAGTCTGTCAATTAAGTCTAGAAGCCTTTTGGCAGAGTTTTTTGGGTCTTCTATGTAGAGTATTGTATCATCAGCAAATAATGACAGTTTAACGTCTCCTTTTCCTATCTTTACTCCTTTTATGTCTTTCTCTTGTCTAATTGCTGTGGCTAATGTTTCCAGAACTATATTGAATAGGAATGCTGATAGTGAGCATCCTTGTCTTGTTCCTGATTTTAGCATGAAGGTTTTCAGTTTTTGACCATTTAGTATGATGTTGGCTGTTGGTTTTTCATAGATAGCCTTAATCAGGTTGAGATAAAATCCTTCTATTCCAATTTCCTGTAGGGTTTTTATCATGAATGGGTGCTGGATTTTGTCGAATGCTTTTTGTGCATCTATTGAGATGATCATATGGTTTTTGTCCTTGGCTCTGTTAATATAGTGTATTAACATTTATTGATTTATGAATGTTGAACCATCCTTGCATCCCTGGGATAAATCCGACTTGGTCAGGGTGTATGATCTTCTAGATGGCCCTCTGTATTCTGTTTGCCAGTATCTTGTTGAGGATTTTTGCATCTATGTTCATTAGGGAGATTGGCCTGTAGTTCTCTTTTTTGGTTGGGTCTTTCCTTGGTTTTGGAATCAAAGTAACATTTGCTTCAAGGAATGAATTTGGAAGTATTGCTTTCCTTTCAATTTCATTGAAGAGTTTAAAGAGCAATGGCGGTAGTTCTTCTCTAATTGTCATGTAGAATTCAGCAGTGAAGCCATCAGGACCTAGGTGCTTTTTTTGTTGGTAAATATTTTATTACATTTTCAATTTCACTGAGTGTAATTGGAGTGTTTAGAATTTTTACATCTTCTTCATTTAGCTTTGCCAGTTTGTATGTATCTAGGAATCTGTCCATTTCTTCTGTATTTTCCTTCTTATTGGAGCATAGGTTCTCGAAGTAGGCATTGATGATCCTCTGGATTTCTGCTGGATCTGTTGTTGCATGGATTTGAGCCTTTTCTTTCCCTTTTTTTGATAAGATTGGCTAAGGGTTTATAGATTTTTTTCTTTTGAAAAACCAACTCTTCAATTCATTGATTTTTTTTTGTATCGTTCTCTGAGTCTGCATTGCATTGATTTCTGCTCTGAGCTTTATAATTTCCTCTCTTGCATGAGCTTTGGGTTTGTCATGCTCTTCTTTTTCTAGGAGCTTGAGGTTCAGCATTAGCTTGTTTATTTGAACTCTCTCTGTTTTCCTAATATGGGCATTCACTGCTATGAATTTCCCGGGCAGTACTGCTTTCATTGTGTCCCATAGATTCCTATATGTTGTACTGGCATTATCATTTACTTGTAGAAACTGTCTAATTTCTTCTTTAATTTCCTCTGTGACCCATTGGTTGTTCAGGAGAGTGTTAATCAATTTCCATGTGTTTGTGGGGGTTTTGCTGTTTCTTATGCTGTTGACCTCCAATTTTATTGCACTGTGGTCTGATAATATACAGGCAGTAACTTCAATTCTTTTGCATTTACTTAAACATGCCCTATGAGCTAGCATGTAGTCTGTTTTGGAGAATGACCCGTGTGCAGCCAAAAAGAATGTATGTTCTGATTTTATGGGGTGGAACATTCTGTAGACATCTATTAAGTCCATTTATTCAAAAGCTTGGTTCAGTTCTAGAATTTCATTGTTGATTTTTTGTCTAGATAGTCTGTGTATTTGTGACAGTGAGATATTGAGCTTCCCTACTACAATTGTATTAGTGCTTATTTAGTTTTTCAGGTCCATTAATATTTGTTTTGTTTAGTTGGGGGCATTCGTATTTGGTGCATATATATTTCTGATTGTCATCTCTTCCTTTTGGATTGTTCCCTTCACAAGGATGTAGTGACCATCTTTGTCTCTCTTAATTAGTTTTGGTTTGAAATCTACTTTGTCTGCAAATAAGATTGCTACACCTGCTTTTTTCCAGGTTCCTGTCACGTGGAGAACTGTTTTCCATCCTTTTACTTTCAGTCTATGAATTTCTTTTTGACTTAGGTGTGTTTCTTGTATACAGCATATTGTTGGATTTTGCTTCTTAATGCATTCTGCCAGTTTTTTTCCTTTGGTTGGTGAATTGAGCCCATTAACATTGATGGTTATAATTGACAAATATTGACTCATCCTTGTCATGATGTTTTACTGTTGTTGGCTCTTTTATTTTTTATTTTCCCCCTTTCCCTTTAGTTTCTTGCCATGCCTGGTGGCTTTGCTACGTTGGGCTTCATGGAGTTGTGACCTTCATTGTCTTTTTCTAGGATATTGCTTAGAATTGTTTGGAGCAGTGGTTTGGTGTTCATGAAATTTCTCCGGTGTTCTTTCTCATGGAAGTATCTAATTTCCCCATTGATTTTGAAAGATACTTTTCCAGGATACAACAGTCTAGGTTGGAAATTATTTTATTTTAGGGCTTGAAATACTTTACTCCAGGCTCTCCTTGGCTTGAGGGTTTGTGTTGAGAAGTCTGCTGTGATTCTGATGGGCTTTCCTTTGTAGGTGATTTGTTTCTTTTCTCTAACTGCTTGTAGGATTTTGTTCTTCTGTTGGGTTTCTGGGACCTTGACTCTTATATGTTTAGGTGTAGCTTTTTTTGGATCATGGCTAGTTGGAGTTCTATCTGCCTCACTTACCTGTTTGTCAAATTCTCTACCTCTGTCTGGGACGTTTTCTACTATTACTTCTGTGAACAGTTATTTTTATGTCATTTGTACTTTCTCCTGTTTTTTTGTGGACTCCTATCAATCTTATGTTATTCTTATTTGCATCATCTAGTAGCTGCTGGATTAATTTCTCGTGGTCCCTTAGTGTTTTTAAGAAACCTCTGTTTTTGTGGTCACTAACTTCAATCCTGTCTTCTGTATCTGATATTCTATCTTCACATTCACTCAATCTGCTGTGAATACTTTCAATGGAGTTTTTAACCTCCTGGATATCTGTTTGAATCTGTTTCATGGATTTCATTTCTTTCCTATGTTGGGTGATCACAGTTTCCATTTCTTTCTTATGCTGGGCATTCATGGCTTCCAGCATGGTTCTGAGCTCCTCTAATTTTTCATCTGTTTCTGTTCTAGATCCTCTAATCATGTCTTTCACTCTGCTCACCATCTCTGTAGTTATCTGGGAAATTATTTCTGTTTGGAATTTTTCTAGAGCCTCATTCATCTGTTTTGTTACTTCTTGTGCTATCAGTTCAGGGTGTCCAGGTGGTTGATTATCATAGTTTTCCACCTCGTTTCCCCCAGAATTAGCCTTTGGTGAGCTGGAAGTCTGTGTTTGTGTCCTGCCAAGGTGTCTTCCCATTTTTAATTCTGTTGTTGGTGCTGTTTTTTGGCTTTAATTCCTGGGCTTATACTCCAATATTTCTTATTTTGAGTATCTTTATTACTGGTGTTTAGAGCCCCTATGGAGTGATTGCTACTCAGAGATATCTTCTCAGCAATAGCTGGACTTTATAGGCTTTGAGTCTCTAATGACTCTTAGGCAATCTTGTTTTCAGTATACCGGGGAGGACAACTGATTAGATCAATCACAACACCTTAGCCCAATTGACACTATCAGCATAAAATACAGCTTAGAAAATGACAATTTGTGGTAGTAGTTAGTCTGTCACCTTGAACCAAGAGCTAGATCAAAATCTAGGGCCAGCCCAAATATGTTTGTAGTAAATAAACCTTTCAATATGGCAAATTTACCCTTCAGGATAAGGATTTAGCAGGGGTTAGGAAGTGAGGGCTAGAGAGATAGAGGAAGAAGGAAAGGTTAGAGGTGAGGCTAGAGGACATGGGAAGATTACACAAATTGTGGGGATCTGTTGAAGACAGGAGGAAAAGAGCAAAAGAACAGAGACAAGTACAGAACAAACTGACAACAATAGGGAAGCTAGAAATTGTATTCACCTTCCTATAAAAGTGACAGTTGAGAGGACAGAGAGAGGAAAAATTCAGAATGGGACAGGAACAGGAACAAAGAGGGAGAGAAATATAGAACCAGAAGGGATAGAGAAAGAGAAAAAGAAAAGAAAAAAGAAAAAAAAATATATAAAATAAAACAAACAAAAAAAGGTCTCCCTCAGGATATGTCTCTGCTGTTCTGGTGGGCAATGTGGGCAGCAGTGTGTGGGTCTAAGTCGATTAGTCTCATCAAGTTGTAGCCTACTGTGATTCAGGCTGATTTCTGGGTGCGAGGTTCAAGTTGAGGTCCCTGACCTCATGCAGGATTCAACTCTGCAAGGTTCTGCTGCAGGTTCCAGCTGTCCTCCCCGCTATGCAAGTCTGGGTTTCTATGGGAGGTGCTGATCTTACCAACTTACCAACCATGATGGTCCAGTGTGCTTTTATTGAAGAGTTTTTCTTCACTTTTCCAGTGGGCTTCAATTTTCATTGAGGAGCGTCAGAGAGGCCCTCTCTGTTGTTCACTTCTGCTCTATCTTCTGGGGCTCATAACCATGGCCTTTATGTTTTCCTTAGCACCTCTGCTGTGCAGATTCAGATGCTGCATGGGGTCCCGTGGGGTGTGGCGTCTGTGCTGTTGCTGGCTTCCACATGGCCGGGGTCTCCCCAGACTATGGATTTCAACCTAGATCTAACTCCAAAGTCTGTGCCCGGATGAGACCATCCACTACTGAAGAAATAAGTGGGTTCCAGGAGTGTTGGAATGAAGTAGGTCACTTAGGGAATCTAGAAATATGTAAGACACAATATTTGGAAAATTTTCTAAGTGGCCATCACTTTATGATTTGGGGCTTCCTGTGGAATACCACAGGGTAGGCCTTCTAGTATCAGTTTCATGGTGGTACACAATGACTCAGCAGTTCTGACTCAGAAAACCACCTTGTAGGGGGCAGAACTAACATTTCCCTCAATCCTCACATAAGGTCATGAAGTTCCAGGAGATGGGAGTAACTGAGATCAACCCCGCTTGTTACTTGGAGAGACAAGCCTTGACAGGTGAATATTTTGAATGCTTATCCAATACTTTTTTTCTCTGTATTGCATAGAAAATAACACCAAAAATGAAAATTATCTGTATTTTCCTTCTCTACAAACAGCACCATTATTAGTATCTTAGTTCACGGCTGTCTAGCCATGTGCCTCCTATGTGACTGTGGAGGTGTGTGCACAAATTTGCCCACCCAGTGCCTTTAGGAAGGCCCTTGGAGACACTCTGGTCAGGAATGGATTCTTAGTTCCAGCCTAATCAGGAGAACTTGCTCCAGTTTCTGCTTTTGCATAGATGCTTCTCCATCCCATGAATGTCATTGCTCTTCTACATTCATTTGATTTTTCTGATGAAGAGGCAGACTTTTTTTAAATAAGTTGCTACTACACAAGAAGATGCTTACCCTATAATGTTCAGTGTACAAATCTGTCTGTAAAGCCGCACATTTAGCATAAGCCTGACTGTGAAAAATTAGACTGGGAAGGAATAAATCAATATGTTGGCAATGGATGCTTCCAGGTAATAAGATTATATATGCTTTATACTGTATACATTTTTCCATGCTCCACAAGGCTTCTAAAAGAACATGTAGTATTTCTATAGCCAGAGAAGAAAATTAAATTAAAGATTAGAGATGTCAGTTCTCAGCCGCTGCTGTCATAAACAAAAACGCAGGGCTCCTGCTAACTCCTGGGCTGGAGCTGCCTAAATGCAGGGTCACCCTTTCAAAACTGGTGTCCAGGAGCTCAGCAGCTTTGAGTTTTTAAAGATGATTACTCGGTGCCATTACCTCTAAGCATTAGCTTGTTAATTATCAGGAATTAACAGTAGCTAATTATCATCCGTGACTAGCAATTAGGGAGAACTGTCATGTGGAGATTAAATCACTAATGGTACATTTCCCTGCCCGAGCCAATAATATAACGACTTGCAGTGAAGTGCTCAGGGCTCAGAGGGAGGGGAGGGTACAGGTATAGGTAAGGGTAGAGGTACAGGTGAGGGCCCAGCTATGGGACTAGAAGAAGGATGGATGCAGCTTAATTGGAAAGGAAGAGAAAGAAAGTGAGAGGATAGTCAAATGCAGACACCTTGATCTGTTTCCTACTGTCCTGGAGAAACCTCCATAGTGCTTTGAAGAAGAAAGGTTTGGGGAATAGGGCTTCTTCACAAGGCTTCAGAGCCAGGGACAGCAGATGCTCCTGTGAGCTCATTTAGTGACTCAGTGGCAGCTTCAGTCCCCGTGGTCTTATGGCCCTACCTACTCCGTGATGCTGTCCCCTTTACCTTCAATGGTGGTTTAAAAAGGACCACAGCTGCTCTGATATTTCCCCCATTGAGAAGTGAGGTCCATGTCTTCTCCAGCTTTCTGACTGCCTGGATCAATACAGTACACAGAAGTGATACTAGGGACCTTCTGAGGCTAGCTTACAAGACAGGCAGTGGCCAAGTGCAGTAGCACGCACATGTAATCCAAGGTATTCAAGAGGCTGAGGCTGGAGGATTGCAAGTTCAAAGGCAACCTGGACAACTTAGTGAGACCTTGTCTCAAAATAAAATAAAAGGGGCTGGGCATGTGGCTCAGTGATAAAGCATCCCTGGGTTCAATCCGCAGTAGCCCCCTGCAGTGTGCAAAAAGAAAAAAAGAGACAGAGTAGCTTCCACCTGGTTCTCTCAGAACTCATGTAAGAAGTCTATCTACCCGAGGTTGCCATGTTTTACAGCAGGGTTTCAATCTCAGCCCTACCTGTTGACATTAGGGTTTGATGACTCTTCGTTGCAGGGGACTGTCATTTGCATTACAGGATGTTTAGCAGCATCCCTAGCTTCTATCTCCCCAGTGTAAATAGCATCCTTAGTTTTCAACAGATAAAAATGTCCCTTTGGGAGCAAAATCAGACCTGGTTGAGATCACTGCTTTAGAGGCATGGGGCAGATACTCTGACAGCCAGCTGGGTTCTAGTCCACAGCCAGCACGAGCTGCCAGTCATGGGACTGAGCCATCTGGATGGACGTGCAGCCCAGCTGGGCCTTGGGATGACTGAAGACTGGCCAGGTCTCACTGTGCCAGTCTGAGAAACCAACAGCAAGTGCTGCCCAGCAGAGCACTCCCAGGTTCCTGATCCCCCACATCACGGATGAAACAAAACCATCCTTGTTTTATACCATTATTTTTTGAGGTAATTGGACGCACAGCAGAAGTTACCAAAATAGCTTCTCTACTCACTTAATTAGCATCTTCTTCTCACTCTAGATAGGCTATAAACCCAAGGTGTGACTTTACACAGAGTATAACTGACAGAGGGCCCGAGGGTCACGTTTAATCCCTGGAATTTACAACTACACGTAGGCGTGATTAGCTCATAGGATCAGACACATCTGAGTTGGGGTGTTGGCTCTCCTATGTACCATTCTGAACAAGCCATGTCACTCTCTGAACCTTAGACTCTTCATCTGTACAACAAGGATAACGTCATAGGAGTTATTATGAGGATTTATGAAAGTGTAATCAAATAAGGCTGGGCTATGTCTTGCCCTCTCAGTGCAACGCTGCAATAAGGAAGTAATAGAGTTTGATACCCAAACAGTGGTAAAGGCCAAAGTAGAATTTATGAGGCAAATTTGCCCCCAAAAGAGGAAAAATGGCCCAGACTTTCTCCTCTCTATCCACCTCACCAGCCTTCCTGTCTCCTTTCTTACCTCCATATCAACCAGTTGGAAGGGTTTTCGGTTTTCTCATATGAGGATACATGTCCCTGTATAGTGATGTGGAATGTCTCCCTGCTGGGGAGTGTCCTCTAGAGACAGCAAATGTAGCACAGCAAACATACAGAGTGCTTACTGAGTGTCAAGCACAGCAGGAGCTCAGCATCCAAATGAAATGTATCACATCGAGTCTGGAGACCTCAGTGTCATTACTCTCCTCCTCTGCTTGTTTATTCCTTCTTGTTAGAGATGTGGCCTTCTATCAAGTGGTCATGAGCCCACTGGCTGGGGAGCTGGGGAGTGGCCTGTTTTGCCTGCTTGCCTCACCACCCTTTCTCTCCCACAGAGTTGATGCTCAGTGGAGAGTTTGAGCACTGCTGGGCAAAGATTCACTGTCCTTTGACAAAAGCAAGATCCAAGAGTATGCTCTGCATTTTAAACGCACTGCAACAAGACTAAAAGCAAAGGCATATTCAGCCTGCCTGCCAGGATTTCAGGCTATAGAACTGAGGGTATGGAGCTCTGGCACAACCCTGTCACACTGTGTCCCCAAACCTCCTGGAGGAGAGGTCAGTGTCTATAAATTCCTCCTCCTCGGCTTGGCATGAGGTTACTGATGAACCTATTTCCATAGGGACCCAGTGACACCATGGGGAAACCAGCAAAGATCACTGCTCTTGCCAACAGAAGTCCAACTGGAAAGACAGACAATCATGACTCTGTTGAAGGCCCAGCAAGATGCTTTATAAAGGATCTATGATGTTTTTTCAAAGCCATGGGCACACACAACTAGTAAAGTACAAGAACCACCTAACCAGTACTACTAACCAAGCAGTGATAGTGGTAATCATATCACGAGTATTATTCTCTTTGGAGAATTTTTCTATGTAAGCTAATGTATGCATCAAAAATGGGACCATACAGCACATACCAGAGTGTAGTTTGATATTATTTTACTTAATAGCATCAATATTTTCTGCGCTATTTTTAGAAGCTTCATAATACATATTCTCTGATTTGCATATATCAAAACTATTTCCATACTGTGGAACAGCTACGGTTTTTTTTCTAAAAATGTCCCTATTGAAAACAAGAAACAAATATACTTACTGCTAAATATCTGTAGGCATCTGTAAGTACTTTTTTCAGGATAAATTCCTGCAAGTGGAATTTCTAAAGAAATGTGCCATTTTAGCACTCTGAGAGGTATCGTCAGACCTGGACTGAAAGACTCAAAGGTATTTCTACCCTCGCTGCCCTAAGTACAACAACGGCCCTACTGCACGGATGCAGCATTCCCCAGTCCAACTCAGAAGAGCCCTCTCCTACCTCCACCAAGAGCTTGGTACCTTGGTACCTGGTAGAAAGTTTTTAGGTCAGTGAGAAGCCCGCCCTTTAAGGGGGTTTGGAGGCTCCAGCCTCCTCTTCTCCCTCCCTCTTTTGCTTTTGGCTCCGAGGTGAACATTTTGTCCCACCATGTACTCTTGTCACGCTGTGCTGTCACAGGCCCAAAGTGGGGGGAGGCGGGCAGCCAATCACAGAATGAAGCCTTCAAAACTGTAAGCCAAAACAACCTTTTTCTCTTTATAAGCTGATTAGCTCAGTTATTTGTTAGAGTGATAGAAAGCTAACTAACATAACCAGTGACTTGAAACTTTCAGAGATGCATCTTTGTCATCAGTTGTATAAGATGTAAACATATGGTCAATATCCACTGGGGAAAAAAATCACCACTAAAAATAATCTAAACGTTGTGATAAATGGTTGGAAACAAAATCATATATCTAGATGGATAGATGATACACAGAAATATATAGATACACATATAGAATATATTAATATTCTATGAAAAATAACCCTATCTAGCAATAAAATGTTAAAGTATTGAAGATAAATTTACTAAGTTACATGCTAGTGCTACATAAAGAAAAATTTAATACTATTGAAAACATAATAAAATGTTGATAAGTAAGATATTTTACCATATTTTTTAATAGAAAGATAGTGTCATGAAAATGTCAAATCTCCCCCAATCTGAAAATTCACTGCAATATCTTCTCTTTAGAAGATAATGTGACTCTGGGGTTAGTCCAGAGGAAGAAATATTTGCCAATAGCTAGTACAGCACTGTAAATATGAAGATAAATGTGTAGGAAATACCAGATATTTATGTTTACAGTACAACTATAACAATTAAAACAGTTTGATCCTGGTATAAAATTAATACATCAATGGAAAATTTTGAAAAGGCATTTCTGGCTGTGATTAAGTAGCTTGTTAAAAAACCATTTTGGCGATGATTAACTAGCATGTATTAGATCAATACTCCTGCTGAAAAGAACTAGAACAATTGTACAAAATGCAAAAAATCTATTAGAGGACATTGCATAGCAATCAAGAAGATTAAGATTTTAAAGGTCAAGAACTGAAGATGAAGGAAATACATCGAGATAAGCTTGACATTTTGTCCAACTTTTCCACCTGAAGGGTAGTGCGTGCTGGCTCATATTGAGTGTGGATGTCAGGCTGAGCAAAAGGTTATGCAGATCTCACAGCAGAATCATGCTGTGGAGTCAGAATGAGAGTTCAGAGCTTGCCAAAGAGAAGAATCTGGTTCACGGTCCAAGCTTTCCAATGGGGAACCTGGGAAAACTCATGTTCTAGGTCAGTGGTGGCAAACTTATGGCACGCATGCACAGCGGGCCGTCTGTATCATTGAAGCTCTACAAGGCTCACTTCACTGTAGTTGAACACATAATAGATGAGCCTCCGAAAAGACTGAAACCCCTCTTCAAACCACCTGACTTCATGATGATGAAGGCAGTCTCGTTCAACAGCAAAACTAAGTCCCATCTTGGTGATGGTAACACTACTGAGGGCTTCTACAAATTTCTATACAAATGTCTGGCATTTAATCAAAAGTTATCTGGCCAGGAATTTAGCTCAGTGGCACTGTGCCTGCCTTGCAAGTGCAAGGTCCTGAGTTTGATCCCCAGTATCAAAAAAAAGTCATCAGATATATCAAAAGGCAGGACTGACACAAAAAAGAAACACAAGGCACAGAAATGATGAAAGTCATAATGATGACACTTTTCCTGTGCTTAAAATAATCATCCATTTAGACTTTCATACCCAGCAAAAATACCCCTCTTATTGAAGGCAAAATAGAAGTATTTTTTCAGATAAGCAAAAACTGAGGAAATTTGTCATCAGTAGACATGCATCAAAAGAAATACTAAGTAGATTTTTCAAGCAAAATGATCTAGACCTGAAGCACAAAAATGTAGGATAAAAAAGTAATGAAAAGGGTGATTATGAAGGTAATATAAATATATTGTGAACATAAAATGAATAATATTATCATCTTATGCATTAAAAAATATGTAGACTTACTCTGAAACCAATGTGCTTTTTCTTCTGTGACTAGTTTTAAGATTTTTCTCTTTATCTGTTGAACTGAATAATGATGAAAGCATAACTTATCAAACCTTGTTGAGTAAAGGAAAATTGTTGGGTGATAAAAAATTTTAGCCTAGGGCCAGGGATTTAGCTCAGTGTTTCCACTGCCTGCCTTGCAAGTGGGAGGACCCTAGTTTGATCCCTGGTACCAAAGAAAAAAAAAATTTTAGCCTAAAAGTATATAGCAGAAAAAGCAAAGGCTAATGTCTGCTCATGTCAAGAAGATGGAAAAGGAATTCAAATGAAAACAACAGGGAGGAAACAATACAATAGCAGAAATTATTGGAAAGAAAACAAGCGTAATAAAGAAAATCCAGTAGAAGTGCAAAATAGAGAGGAGACGGGAAGGGAAGGGGAGGGAGGGAAGAAACAGAAAGGTTGTAAGATACAGGTCCTCTCATATATACTTGGTGTAGTTCTATTTGGGGGCAACCACCAAAACCTGGTAATTCCATGGCTAGGAAGGTACTCTCGATATAGCAATAAAAGTATGCCAAGATACACATAGTAGGATATCTCTGCTATACTACACGCAATTACAGGACACAGCAACAGCTTATATGACCAGTGTGTGGGAGGGAGCTGGTTAAATTACGATTCACTATATCACAGGACACTCTACAACCCTAAAAAATGAAGAAGCTCTGCCTATTCAGTATGGAAAGCTCTCCAAGGTTTATTAAATGATAAATGCAACAATTCAGGAAATTGTATATAGCATAATACTCTTGAGTAAAAAATATAATAATATATATTTTATATATTAGGTGTGTATGTTACATACATATAAAAGGAGTGATAAAAAACTACAGTGAATTTTATTTTCCAGTACTGGGGATCGAACTCAGCACCTTGCACTTGCCAGGCAGGCGTGGGGCCACTGAACTAAGTCCCTGGGCCCACAGTGAATGTTTTAATTTTAACAATTTATTACAGTAAAAGACACATTGCATTAATCCCCTCAAAATATCCCCCCTCACTTCAAACATACTTATCCCATTGTGCTTGCCACTTTCTAAAGCAGTTCTGGAAGTCCTCTTTCGTGTCTTAATGAGATAAAAAATATGGTGAATGCTCCTTCCCAGTGTACAGTGGTCCTCATCAATCTTATTCACTGCACCTGGCACTGTGCAACTCCTGGCTCCTCCCCAAAGCGAAAATGACCACAAAAGGGAAGCGTTTTGAATCAGTTCAGAACACTGAGGAAGCCACAACACCACAGCTAAACACTCAGGAGAGAGGACCCCCAGGACTGCTTCAGAAAGTGGCAAGAACAATGGGATGATGAGATAAGTGTATTTTAGGCAAGTGGAAGTATTTCGAGGCCAATCAATGGCAATGACAATGGCAATGTGTCTTTTTTATTTTAATTTTTTTGGTACTGGAGATCAAACTCAGGACCTTGTGCTTCCCAGCCAGGTGCTGTGCTGCTTAGCTACATCCCTGGCCCAATGTGTCTTTTATGATGTAGTGTCTTTAAACATTTAAATGCACATGGTATTTTTCAATCACATCTTATATATAATATTATATATATATATATATATAGAGAGAGAGAGAGAGAGAGAGAGAGAGAGAGAGAGAGCTGTGTAGACAGCTTGTAAGTGACAGAATTTGGGTGACGCCTAGGTGTGTCTAGCCTCCCACCTCAAGCTGTGCTTACCTCAGCCCTTCTCCCATGCCTCCACGCATGAAGAGAGGAAAAACAAGGTTGGGATGTGGCTCAACAGTGGGGCACTTGCCCAGCATGTCGCAAGCCCTGGATTCCATTCCACACCCCGCCAAAAGAGATGAACATTACCTCTCTCTTCCATTTAGTCTGTAAATTAAACAAATTCTGCCTCCTGTCTCCAACCAACCAGAGGTGAGTTCTTGAACAAGCACGACTCTGCTTAGCGCTTTCTGCCCTCAGACGGGTGACTGCTGTGACTCCTGTCCCACCGTTAGCCATGCACAGCAGGTACAACCCTCCCCTCTGCCCTCCCAGGTCACAACTCGGGCACATTAGGGACCCTGGTGGCGGAAGACACCCCATAGTCTATCAAACACCAGCCCTACAGTGAAAAACAGCTACCATCCCAATTTCCACCTCACTGGAAATGGATTTTTATTTTACAGCATTGTGTGAAACCAAAACACCTTTTAGAAATGGCAGGATTTCATACTGCCTTCTTCCTTTACATTAAAACCAGTGGTGAGGTGAGTTGCATACTGTGTAACTGGGCGACAGGAAGTCTTAATCATTGGCAATCAGATCTGGCTCCTGCCGCACCTCTTCCTGTTCACATCTTCCGCAGCTCTGGCTTAGCATCCAACACTCCCTTCCCCTGTGGCCCTGGGTGCAATCAAAGCCAGCAAGAAATGGAAAACAATTTTGTACCCTGTGTCTTAATATAGGTGGACAGGAGCAATGTTCAGACTTGATCTAATTCTGGGGACATCACCATCTATCACTGGCCACTGTGGGAGCCTGTGGGGACAATGGCCCGGTGTCCCCTCCCTCGGCACCTGAAGGTGCAGTTTGCAGTTCTCTCACCTGTGCCCCTCTCTGCCTCCAGAAGACCAGGTAACGTGTCCTGGAGCAGGGGACCTGCTAGACTCTAGTCATAGCAATTTACACACAATCCACCTAACCCTCCCAACAATCTTTGTAGTATAATTAAAATGGAAATGATAATAATACTTCTTCATAGAGTGTTCAGGGTAAATGAACTAACATCTGTAACAAATGTAAAGTAGGACTCCAGCTGGACACACTGTAAGTGCATATAGCTTTTCTTTTGTTTTTTAGACTTTGCTATATTAATGTTTTAAAGTACTCTTTCTGGTTCTCTTTGTATCTTTCTGTGGATTTGAGTTACCACTCCATACCACTCCACTACTGCTTCATTCTCTTCCCAGCCTCCTTTGTGCCGTTATTGTCAAATATATTACAGTTCTGGGAAAGCCCAGAAATACAGTTACAGACATACTGTTTTATACCTGTCAAGGGAAGAATTATGCAATGATACTCTTTTTTGGTAATTACTTGCCTTATTACCTTTCTTGATGTTCTTTTTTTTCTTTTATGAGCATTCAAATTAATGTCTGGTGTCACTTGCCTGAAGAACTTCTTTCGGCGTTCCTTGTCAGGTTCTTCTGCCGGCAGTAAGTTCGCTTAGTTTTTGTTCATCTGGGATGTCTTTTTTTTTTTTGGTACCGGGGTTCGAACTCAGAACCTTGCATTTGAGAGGCATGCAGCGGCACCACTGAGCTAAATCCCAGGCCCCATCTGGGATGTCTTTATCCCACCATCATTTTTGAAAGATAAGTTTTGCTGGCTCTAAGATTCTTGGTACTTTTCTCTTTCAGTCCTTTAATGTGGTGGCTTCATCCCTTCTCTTTCTCCTTCTATGCAGTACTGGGAATTGAACCCAAGGCCTTCACATGGAGCTACATTTCCAGCCCTTTAAAAAAATTTAAAAAATTTCGAGACAGGGTCATGCTATGTTGCTAAGTTGTCCAGGCAGGGCTTGAGTTTGTGACCTTCCAGCATCAGCCTTCCGGAGAGTGCTACAATTATAGGCATGAGCCACCACTCAGCCTCACTGTCTTCCTGACCTCGGTGAGGGGAATCACTTTTCTCTCCCTGCTTTTGTCTGTGACATTTTGACTATGATGTGTTGGGTATGGCTTACTTCACCTTAACCACAGTTATTACCCCAACTTTGAGGGTGTGGAGACACAGTAGTGAACCCATTTGTGCAAGGTCTTCCGAATACAAAGTGGAGGAGCAGGGATTTGAACCCAGGAATCTGGCCCCATAATCTGCTATGCTCAGCTGGCTTTTGCTTGCTCAGCCTGGCTCCTGTGGGCTGCAAACACCACTTCTGACAGACTACTTGGGTCCCCACCTTGGGAATGCTTCCTCTGGAAGGGCAAAGATTCCACACAGAGAAGCAGAAACTTGGACCTAGTTTTTTCCAACATCATCAGCTTTTGGCCTAAGCTAAGAGGGTCAAAGATGTCAGGTTCTTTATTCCTTGGGCTTCTGCATCTCCAGTGGATAGACAGGCCAGATATTTTCCTGTGAGACAGCAATTACGGAGAAGGTGGAGGAAGAAGAGGGGAGGAGGAGAAGAAGAGAAGTAGAGAGAGGGAGGCAAAGGGGAGGAAGAGGAGGTAAAGGAAGAGGGAGGCAGTGGGTGAGAAAGTGGAGGAAGATGAAGAAACAGTGATTTTTGCTGAACATTCAGTTACTCTGATCATGCCCAGCCCTGACTCCACGATTAGAGTCAATATTTATGTCTCAAGAGGGAAACTTCTTTTCCTGCCGATTCTTTCTTCTGGGGAGAAGGGGAGAGGGGATAGTGGGAGCCTGGGGAGAGAAACCAGTTTGGCTTTAGAGAAGTTCCCAGCCCAGCCGGGTGCCCTGCAGAAGACCTGCCCTCCGGAGAGAAGGGCTGAATGCTGCAGACAGGATTCTTGCCAGACGCTCAAATGTGGCCTTGGCGGGTTACGAAGCACAGGGATGTGTTCTATAAATACCTCCTCTTCTTGCCTCCAGCACATTTTGCTATCTATCAGGAAACTGATGGTATGTAGGACACGGGCCTGAGCCTCCCCGTCTCTCCACCACCCTGACCTCTGTCCTTCCCCCACATGTCCCAGCCCTGCCCTGTTGGGTCCCAAGGGTCAGCTTGAGAAGCTACTGGGGGCCCAGGAATACCACCCTGGGGCTCTGACTTCCAGCCCCCTGAATGTGGGTGTCAAAAGGAAAATGGTGTAGCCACTTGAGGGCCAGATGCACAGAGAAAGACAGCTTCAGAATGGATGGTGTATTTCTCTGAGGAGTTAATGCTCAACTTTATGTTTCTGCAGCTCTACCTACCTTGTGATTTAAGATAAAATGATGTTCAAGCAAACCTGAGGCGTCCTGTGGCCTAATTCAGGGCATGTCCCTATGTGTGAGGAAGCCCAAGGCCATTTGTGACATGGAGCAAGGCCACTGGCTCTCCCCCTATGCCCTGGCAGATGCCTCACGACTCCAGGGATGAAATCCAGGTGTGTACAATGTTTTAAGGAGATTTTAGCATCTCCTGACTGGATGACAGAATTGAAGGCCTAGGGAGGCAACTCAGAGCCAAGATGGGGAGTCTTGCTCTTCCCTGGGCACTCAGGAGATGGCTGATGACAAGGTGGGGGAAGGCAAGCAGTGGCTGCTCGCCCTCTTTCTCAGCCAGTGATGCCACCTCGCAGGCCTTAGAGCCGCTGGGCATCCTGGTCTGGAAAAGTAAGCACAAGGCAGGACAAGCATGAACCTCAGCCCTCTGACACTGCCCTGACACTCGCTCACTGCTCAGTGCACAGTCCCAGCTGGCCCACCTGATGCGGGCAGGTACAGATGTGTGGAGGGGCAGCCCCCGCTGGGCTGTCTGGCTCCTACATCTGTACCAACCACTAGAAGAGCTGGGGACTTGGGGCAACACGCTCAGACTCTGAGTCTCATCAGTAATCCAGGAACTGGGCGTGGTGGCAAACACTTGTAATCACAGCACTTTGGGAGGCTGAGGCAAGAGAATTACCAATTTGAGTCCCACCTGGGCAATTTTGTGAGATGCTATCTCTAAATAAATAAATAAAAAGGCTGGGGGATGTGGCTCAGTGCAAAGGCCCTGGGTCAATCCACTGTGCAATTGCAATCATCATCATCATCATCATCATCATCATCATCATCATCATCAAATCATCATCAAGCAGTGAGTTTCTTTACAGAGTGGTCATGAGAACGACATGACATGTGGAAGCAGAGTTGACCACTGAGGTAGCTAAGTTCAGTGCAGCAAGGACTAGGCACGAGAAGATAGCTTTTGTAGGGTGGGGGCAGTGGATGAGGAAGCTTGTATGCATCCTTTCAGTCCAAAGCCAGCCATGGTGCCTGGCTCCTGATGAACAAGGCAGAGGCTGGGGTGGGATGGGAGGCTTGGGACCTTGCAAAACAAGGAAGTCCAGAGCCCTCCAGAAACTGCTAGAGAGGGAAGTGTCAGCTTTCATGAGGCCAGGTCAGAAAGTGAGGGAGGAAAGGGAGTGGTGTGCCCCAGACCCCTCCCAGGAGCCCATGGCCCTGCAGGCAGGTGCAGGACACAACCTCAAGCCCTGACACAGTGATTCCTAGTCCCTGCTGCCTGTTGGTGTCCTCTGGGGAGATTTTTAAAAATCCCAAAGCTGGATTACTTCCAAGACACAGTACATCAGATCCTCTGGGGATTGGCTGGGACCCCAGTATTTTAAAAACCAAGATGATTCCAATGTGGAGCCAAGGTTAAGAACCACTGGCCAACATAAGGACCCTCACACGCCTGGAGACATAGGCCCCACATTCATGATTTGATTTCTGTTCACTTTGGACTAAAACTGAATTGTCAAATATGGCAGCCACTGGCCTCACGGGGCTCCTGAGCTCTTGAAATGTGGCAAGTCCAAACTGAGGTGTGCAGAAAGCATAAAATATACACCAGACTTCTAGACTTAGTGTGACAAAAATGTAAAATATTTCCTTAATGACTTTTAAAATATTGATTACATGTTGAAATGACATACTGGGGTAACTAAGATGTATTATTAGAAATAGTCTTACCTGTGTCTTCATATTTTTTTTAGTGTGGTCATAGGAAATTTAAGTCACAATCATGTGACTCACATTCCTTTTCTGTCAGACAGCGCTGATTTAGAGACTACTCAATTGAAAAATATGTTGTCTGTTTCTTCTATTTATGTTTGTTTCAATTGGTTTTGACAGTAATTTGCTTCACCTCATGGTTCCATTTATATAGGATTCTTTCAATGGCAAGAATAATGGCAGAAATGGAGATTAATGGTTGCTAGGGTCAGGGATAGGAAGGGGATAGTGAGAGGTCATGTGTGTCCAGAAAAGGCAACAGGAAGGTCCTGTGGTGAGGGAACATTCTGTATCTTCCTGTATCAATGTCAGAATCTTGGTCATGATATTGTGCTTCAATTTTGCAAGACATTACCATCAGAGGAAATGGGGCAAAGGGTCCATGGAGTCTCTGTTTTTTACAACTGCATGTGAATCTACAGTTATCTCAAGACAAAGGTTTAATTAGAAAAAAATCACCTCCAAAGCAGCAACTTTCATATCCTGCTGGCAGGAACATAAAATCCTGCAACTCTTTTGGAAAGCAATTTAGTTGAAGTTTAAGCATTTTCATTTCTCTTGGTTCCAACAGTTACTCTAGGAATTGCTGCCAAGAAAATAAATATAACTGTAAAGTACAAAATACACAAAGATGTTTATTCACAGTTGTTTGTAATAGCACACTTTTATAATAGCAAAATACTCAAATCCACCAAAGTGTCTTTCTGTAAGAGAAGAACTATATGAACTATGGTCTATACATTCCAGGTGTTATTACATAGTCATTAATAGAAAATGTTGATGAGATAATGTAACAAAAAAGTGCAGTGTAATTTATCAATAGTTTGCTTGCTAATTTGTAAAAAAACAAAAACAAAAACAAAAGCATGTAGAAGCATTAATAGTGGAGTTTTTTTTGTTTGTTTTTTGGGTTTTTTTGGTACCGGGGATCGAACTCGGGTCCTTGAGCTTGCGCAGCAGGTGGCGAAATCACTGAGCTAAATCCCTGGCCCTATAGTGGTTTTTTTGATAGTAGGATTATGATGATTCTTTCATTTTTTCTACTTAACTTTAGTTTGCTTGATTTTGTTTAATGAATATTGACAACATTTTCTTTAAATGACAATGACATAATTAACTGTCTTCTGTTGCTAGAATCATTGCTCAACCAAAGAACAGGGCGGGTAACCGACCGCCTCCTGCTGGCAGAACGTGGTGGTGCAGCCTGGAGTTCCGAATTGCCTGGAGAAAGTGCTGATAACAGTGATACCCCGCTGGGGGGTCAACTGTGGACAGATTTAGGGACCCATTCATGCCCCAAAGCCACTCAGAGAGTGGAAAGAAGAACCTGAAACATCAGGACCTATGTGAACTCTGGCAAGATACTTAAGCTTTTTCAGTCTCATTCAGTAAAGACATAAAACGGTGACAATGATGCAATCCCTGCACTCAGACATGATTGAAGGATGAAATGGCATGTGATCACAGTGACCAACATATTTTACTGGGCAATATCAAATTGTTTTCCAAAGTAGTTGTACCACTTGTAGGATGTAGGAGTTCTCATTTGGTATTGTCAAATGTACTAATTTTTATCAATCACTGAGAAGAAAATTTTGTCACCAAAACCTGCACTTCCATAATTAATAGTGATGTGGAGACTCTTTTATATCTAGTCATATTCCTGCTCCCTTTTTTGTGGTAATGTCTGTTCACGTCTTTCCCCATTTTTTCTACTGAGTTCATCTTTTTTCTTATTAATTTATGGGGGTTCTCAAAATAGTCAAGATATTAATTATTGTTGTATTTATGTGCTAAAACATTTTTTGTATAGTCTATAGCTTTTCTATTCACATTCTTTATGATATCTTTTGGGAAGTTCATTGTATTATTGACTTTTGTATGTTAATCATATAGCTAGCAACTTTGCTAAATAAAAGTCTCTTGAATTTACTGTGTAGATGATCATGTAGTCCATGTACATTAACAGTTGTGTGGTTTTTCATTCTAATTTTTATATGCCATATTTCTTTTTCTTATCTTGCCATACTACTTAGGAATTTTGGGACATACAAAAGATGATAATGACATATTTGTCTGATTTAGAAAAGGATGATTCTAACATTTCACCATTGAGTTGATATTTGCTGGAAATGTGCTGAATTGAAGGCAAGGAAGTTCTCCATTGTTGCTAGTTTGATAAGAGGTTTTTTGTTTTGCAGTCATTGAATTCTGTCATTTTTCTGTACTTATTGAGATAATATTTATTGAGATAATAAATTTAATAAAATTTCAATAATAAATTTAATTAATACATTTAATAAAATTTATTGAGATAATATTTATTTTTCCTTCTTTAATCAATTAATGAGGTAAATTATATTGATAGATTTCTTTAAACATTAAACTACTCTTGCATTATTGAGATATATCTTCCCTTTGATCTATAATTTTCACCTGGTTGGTGTCATCATCAGAGATGTAGCAGAACCACAATGAGACAGCATTACACACACATTGGAAATGGCTAATATTAATATTGGCATAGTATTGGTGAAGATATAGGGCAACCGGAGCTCTCATACTTCGTTGGCAAGAGTGAAAAATGGTGCAACTACTTTTGAAAGTGGCACTGAAGCTTCTGATAAAGTTAGACACGAACTTGCCACATAGCCCAGCAATTCCACTCCTATATGAGACTCCCAAATGTCCAAAACTCGTGAGTGGATAAATAAACCGTGGTATACAGAAGAAGACTCAGCAATAAAAAGGAATAAATGACTGATACATAAAACAACATGGGTAAATTTCAAAAGCATTATCTTAAATGAAAGAATCTAGATACAAAAAGATGACATAGTGTATGATTCTCTTTATGTGAAATCATAGGAAAGGCAAAGCTCTAGGAAGAGAAAGCAGATCAGTGATTGCCAGGGATGAAAAGCCTATCAGAGGGCAGGAGATTGCGACGGGACACAAGACATTTTTGAAGTGATGAAAATGTTCTGCGTCATAATCACACATTCATTAAATTGCACTCCTAAAATTGGTGAATTTTATTATATGTGAATCATATATATATATATTTTAAAGAAGCTTGTATAGGACAGCAATTATGGGTCCCTTAAAGGTCTGGTAAAACTTGCCAGTAAAACCACGTGGGCCTATTTCCTTCTGTGGGTATATTTTACTTTTGTCAATTTCCTTATGGCTATAATCTATTCAATTTTTCTATTCTTTCTGAGTTACTTTCCAGGAAGCAATTTATATGAACATAAACACATGATATTCTCTTCTGTGTTAAAAATTCTTACCGCATACATCACTTTGTTTTTTTTTTTCATTTCTAATATTGTTTTGTGTTTTATAACTCTTTTTTCTAATGTAACAATGCCACTATTTTGGCTTTTTTATTCACCTTTTGAAAGAACAAGATCTGGATTTGTAATTCTTTTTTACTCCATTGCTGATGATGAATAATCTGCTCTGTCACGTTAATATGGTTTCTCGTTCTGTCCTTCTATTGTCTCCTTGATTATTTTAAGCACATTGAATTTATTTCCTAGACTCTGCACACCACTCTATAATCACATTCTCAAGGTGCTAATTTCCCCATTTGCTGTCTATGCCTCAAGGTAAACCATGCCCATATGTGGTTTGTAATTTTTATTATGAGCTCATCTTCAGCAGGGCGTTTATTCCCCATGGGAATCCTCTGTCTTCTGGGTCCTAGAGTCATCTCTGGAAAGCAGTGTTGAATTGATTCACCTGGGTGAGCTACAGGTTCCATTAATTCAAGCCATGTTTACATTACATTCTGAGCTCCGGGTTCACTCCTTCCTTGTGGCAAATTTATATTCCATACCTATGGGTGTCCTAGTCTTTGCCTTTTGGTTCTGGAGGAGACATTCTCCCTCTTCCCAGAGCACCTGAACAGAGCTAAATGCCCTGGAAGCCTCTTGCGGTGGGAGTTGCCAAGTTCCTCACCTCCTAAATGTGATGGGGTCACAACAGCATCTTGTGTCACAGGCCCTATCTTCCTGTCCCTGGTTAGGCATTAAAATTCCATACTTGAGCCATTATGGCTGTGAATCCAATAGCCCTGGCCTCCTGGGCATCAGTTCCCATGATTAAGGTTCTGGATCTGAGTTCTCTTGGAGACACCTTCTTTCTTGTAAGTCAACTCTGTATTTTAAGACCTTCATAGGAGCTGGCAGTTGGATGACAGCATGTCAGCTGACCTTACTCTGGTGCCCAAACTACAAGTTCAAATTCAGTACAAAACCTCATCCTCATCTCTTTCTAAAGGGTGCTTCCAGAGAGCTCTTCCACTTGTACCCCACACTGTGTAGTGAAAGAGAGAAGGGGCGATGCCCTTCCTTCCCTCCCTCCCTTTCTTTCTTTCTTTCTTTCTTCCTTTCTTCCTTTTTCTTTCTCTCTCTCTCTCTCTTTCTTTCTTTTCTTCTTTCTTTTTTCTGTTGTTTTTTGATACAGGGTCTTACTATGTAGTCCAGACTGCCCTCAAACTCGCAGCAATCCTCCTGCCTCAGCCTCTCAAGTGATGGGGTTATAGGCATGCACCACCATGCCTGGCTAGACTGCTCTTTCTCTCTTGTTTATTTCCCAGTGTGCTGCCATGAGCACAAATTATTTCTCCAACTGTGTGTGTGTGTATATATATATATAAATACCTAACACGTATATATTACATACATATAATGTATAATATATGTATAATGCATACAATATATACATTTGTATTATGTATTATATATGTGTATTATTGTACATATATAAACTTTAATTTGAAAATTAACAAATTTTTAATTTGATTTTCATTAATTTAAAATCAAATTTAAAAATTAACAAAAAATGTCCCACATAGAAAGAACTACAGTGTACAGTTGGCCCTCTGTATTCATGGATTCTTTTTTTTTCCTTAAATTCTTTTATTGGTACATTTTAGGTATACAATACATTTAGATTTATCTTTGGGTGCTTGTACCTGTACGTGATGTATCTTGGTTCTTATTTTTCCCCCATTACCTGTGCGCCCTTCACCTCTAAACCCTTCCCTATTTACATAGACTTCATTTCCATTTTTTTTTCTTTTCTCATAATTTTTCCTTTCCATTCTTTCCTTTCCCCTTCCCCTCCCACCACCCCTACCCCTTTGGACCTTTTCCTATTTCAAAGTATCAATTATTCATTATTAATCCTTTTAGTCCTTATTTATACTCTCAGTTTCTCACACTAGAGAAACTATTCGGTATTTACACATGTGTGTCCTATTTATTTCACTTAAGAGGATGGCTTCAATATGCATCCATTTAGCTATAAATGTCTCTAGTTTCTCGTTCTTTATGGCTGAGTAGTACTCCATTTTATAAAAAAACCACATCTTCTTTATCCAGTTTCCAGCTGATGGGCACTTGGGCTGTTTCCAAGCTTTAGCTATTACAAACTGTGCCACAATAAACATGGGTGCACATATATTGCTGTGGTATGATTCTTTTAATTCTTTGGGGAAGATCCCCAGCAGGGGACTAGCTGGGTCAAATGGGACCTCTAGTCCTAGTTCTTTGAGGTATCTCCATACTGATTTCCACAGTGGTTGCACCAGTCTACACTCCCACCAACAATGGAGAAGGGTTCCTTTCTCTCCACACCTCCGCCAGCATTTGTTATTGGTTGATTTCTTGATAGCAGCCATTCTTTGTAGGGTGAGGTGGAATCCCAGTGTTGTTTTCTGTATTCATGGATTCTGCCTTGATGGATTCAACCAATACCACACAGAAAATAGATGAAAAAAAAACTGCATCTGTACTGAGTGTGTAGATTTTTTTCCTTGTCATGATTCTATAAATGAGACAGTCTAACAATCTACATAACATTTACATTGTATGAGGAATTATTGGTATCTACAGATGATTTAAAGTGCATAGGACGGTATGCCTAGCTTATATCCAAACACTGTGCCATTTTATCTCAGAGACTTGAATATCTGGGGACTTTGTCATCCTTGGGGGTCCTGGGGCCAGTTCCCACTAGATACAGAGGGATGATTGCATATGCATTTTTTTTTTGGTACCAGGGATCGAACTCGGGACCTTGCATTTGCGAGACAGGTGGTGGAACCACTAAGCTAAATCCTGGCCCGATTGCATATGGATTTTAAAGCAGAGCATCTCCACAGCAGAGGAGGTCAACAGTGAGTTTCCTCCCCTCTCCCCAGGATGAATTTTCCTTACTTCTTCCTGGGGCACAAGCCAGCCTGCCCCAGGCTTTGCAATGTCCTATTATTTGTTTTCCTTATTTAACTGTGTCCCATATACACTGCTAACCCGAGTGCTCAGTTCTGCGTTTAATGGACCACTGACCTCTGTGTGCAAATGTCCAAGTCCCATGAAAGTCTCAGCCTGTTAAACTGGGTCCACAAGCCTCGCCCATCAATTTCAGTCCAAGGCCCAGAGAGCAGAAATGGGGACCCCGCTGCGAAAGCATCACAGGAGAGGGTGCAGCCAACTCCAGGAAGGGTGTGCCAGGAAGAAAGGCCTGTTGGACAGACCTGTGGGCAGAGTCTGCTTGCAGCCAGCTCACTATTAGTTTGTTTTCTCAACTTAGCCGAACTATTTACAATCACTGAACTCAGCTCCGGGCTAGACTGCCTGGGTCTGGGTGCTGTACTGGGACTCAGCTCTAGAGGAACAAGATTTAATTCTTCTTCATCTTCTTTCTTATTTGATTTCTAGACCTTCAGCATGCCATTCTAAAGTGTGCCTTCTAACCATCTGACCCCACAAAGACTGTACCCTCGGGGACCTGGAAAAGCAACAGATGAGTCATCAGGCAGAGGGGAACCACATAGCACAGAAGGGTTTGGTGATCAATTGCACTGATCTTGACCCTTGTTTTATCAAACATTTTCATAGGGGTTTGTGGCCTCTCTGGCTCCTTCACCCAGACAATGACATTATGGGTAGTGTGACCTATCTTACAGGGGTGAAAATGAAGGCTGAGAGCGGTTCCCCAACCCAGGAGGCCAAGGCAGGATTTGATCTGTGACTTCCGGGTCCTCAGCCTATGTTCATGACAGTCATTGTGCAGAGGCAGGGGGCTTTCCAGGGGAGACCCCAGCACAGAACCTCTGGGCCAATCAGTAGAAAGGTGCAATTCAGAATGCAGGGCTGGGGGTGCCTGGGGCTGAGGGACTCCCTGCCATCACTCCAGGCTGGCTCTGCCCTGCCCCAGGGTGGGGACATAGTGGGCAGGCGTGGTGCATCCTGACCCTGACTGCATTCCAGGCCTGGCTCTGGTTGACTGGCTCGTGCCTCCTCAGCCTCCCATGCCCCACGCTGTCTCTGGCCACCCAGTTGATGAGTGCGCCTCATCTTGCCCTCTGCAGCGCGTTCATCAGGAAGGAGACAGGCGTTCCCATCCGGAGGGGAGAGAGCGGGAGCGAGGAAATCAATAAGGGAGAATGATGGCTCTATGCTGTGCCTACCCTATTTTATTTCCCTCTGCAGAGCCAGGAAGAAAAAATGCTGGCTGCAGTTTTGATATTAATTGATCTTGAAGCTGGGTGAACCCAACCATGCTCCCTTAATGGCCAGCCATTGCCTGCCGGCACTGGGGTTGACAGCAAGCTCTCATTCAGTGTGCACCCTCAGCCAGCATGTCCAGCTCCACAAGCCTGGCTTCTCCCCGCTCCCACACTCACATGGCAGGGTCTGAGTACAGGCCCCCGGGGATGGGGAGAAGGTCAGAGGAGGAAAGCAGGCAACTACCATGGCCTCAAACTCATCTCCCTGCCAAGTAAGAATTTCTACCTGCCTTGGGGTCAGATGCCTTCAGACCTGGGCTGAAATCTAAGAGGCACAAATAGCATTGTCAGCTATCAGACGCCAACACTTCAGTCTGAACTTGGAGAACCTGGTCCTCAATGATGACAGTTACAGCATCTATTCCAGGGACACAGTGCAAAATACATGAAGTCTTGGGTCTGGCCCACGTCTGGCACTGAATCAGCTGCTGTTTAAGTTGAGCTCGGGTCTGAGCCTCTGGCCCCCAGCTGATTTGCCCGTGTTTGCCAATGGTGCACGCCACCTGGAAACCTCAGTTAACCTCTTAGGCCCTCAGTCTTCTCACACGTGCTGGTATTCCCAGGTGACTCACTCTGGACTACACTTCCTGGTCGAGGTCCTAAGATGATGGGACATACCAGTACAGGTGGGCTTGGCACAGTGCCTGGCACATGGCAGCTGCTTCCCATTCGAGCTTCTGGAAATTTCCAGCTGGAGAAGAATAAAGGGAGGACTCTGGGACCTCAGAAATGAGTTGCACCCTGCAGGGAGTTTTCAGAGAGGGTAGCAATGGCAGCAGAAGGTGTGGAGGGCTCAATGCGGTCCCAAAACTGCCACGGGCCTGGCACTGAGGTCTGAGCTGGGGACACAGGTCTAGGGACACCAGGCCAGCCCCTACCTTCAGAGAACCAACTCCCCAGGGTCACTCGCACACCAGCCTGGGCTCCTTTCCTTTGTGTCTTCGTGGAGGGACAATGAGTGCCCTCAAGTAAAGAAAGCCTGAAGGTTGGGAGGACCTGCCAGCCACACGGGAGGAACTTCCTAAGGGGATGCAAGGTTCTGTCCCAAGAGGTCACGAAGCCAAGTGTTCGCACTCAAATTCACTCTGGGTTCAAATCCCAGATCCACTGCTTACCAGCTGACTGACCTTGGCTAGCTCACTGCATATTTCAGCACCTCGGTTTCTGCATGTATCCAGGTGGGACACAGAGGACTGGATAATAAAGTGGCTGGCTCTACAGTGGGTGTGGAGTGCGGAGGTGGGGCTTCCAAGAGGTGATTGGATCGTGGGGAGTGGTAATGGTGGGCGGATGTTCAGAGCTGACTTGCTGTGAGGCTGGGATCTGGTCTGAAGAGGCAGGTCCCTGGGGGCATGGGCTGGAAGGCTTTATCTCTTTCCTGCTCCTCCCTTCACTCTCTCCCTTTCCCAAAGCCGTGCCATGAGTACCTCCTTCTCCTCTGCCCTGCTGCCCTGTCTTGGCACCAGCCGATGATGGACTGAAAGCCATACACACCCGAGCCCAAACAAACCTTTCCTTCTTTAAATTGTGGGTGTCAGGTATTGTGTCTCTGATGAGAAAGTGACTAAGATAGCAGGGGACAGGAACACTCTGTGGACAGTCGAACCTGCAGGTGGGTGGGATTCCTGCTCTGGTCTGTTAGAGCCCCAAAGCGGCTCTCGCCATACCACTCCTAACTCCACAGCTGGAAAGAGCCTTGGCATGGGGCCTGGGCAGCAGGTAGACCTCGTTAGGATGAGGAGCCGGGGTCGCTTCTGTGGCTGTTGGGCCACAACCCCACAGGAAGCTTAGGTCAGGCAGATGCCTGCGGCGAGGAGCAGCAGTGGGGAGGAACCTACTGCTGTGACCCTGCCCAACTCAGCCTTTGGCCCCTTGACATTGCCCATTTTCCAGCTGCAGAGACTGGTGGGGTCCTCTGAAGCCCATCACTCACAGCCCGCTGTGGCCTGGACCCTGGGCTCCATCAGAGACACAGCCTGTGTCCTGGGGATGGAGCTGGCTCGGGCTCTGCGTGTGCCCAGCCCTGGGCACTGGCATGCACCTTGTGCAGAGCCAGGTGAGGTCAACCCAGGCTTCTTCATCCTGTGAGTACAGATGCAGGTCACTCACCAGGGAACAGCTGCTTACTCTGAGACCAAGTAAGAGTTTTGCAAGAAGTCACCTGACATCCAGGCATGGTGGCACACCCCTGTAATTCCAGTACTCCGGGAGGTTGAGGCAGGGGAATTGCAAGCTTTAGTTCAACCTGGGCAATTTTATGATTCAGTGAGACCATGAATTATTTTATTAAAAAATAAAATTTAAAAATAGCCAGGAATGTAGCTCAGTATGAAGTCCTTGGGTTCAATTCCCAGTACCATGTACACCCTGAACATCACCTGCCTCATGGGGCTCTGGCTGGGGATGGGCAGGGTATCTGGCTGTACTGGGCCATGGTCGAAGAAGCCTTGGGAGAGAACTGGCTGGTGGTCAGGTGTGCAGGGTCCCTGTGCTCAAACTCTGGCTCTGCCATCAAGTGGCTTGGGGCAAGTTGTTTAACTGTTCTGAGCCTCATATGCTTGCTTGTGAATACGAGTAACCATACCTTAAAAGGTTTTCAGGGAGATAAGTTTTGGTGGTGATGTAGGGAAACAGAAACCCTCGTACTTTCCTAGTAGATAATAGTTTGATGGGGGCTCACTAGGTGACGCATGGAGTTTCCACATTACGAAAGAGGATTGAAAGCGGGTGTTCAATACTTGCACAGGGATGTTCACGGCAACACTCATAATGGTCACCAACTGTCCACCAAATACCCACCAGCTGATGAATGGATAAGCCAGGTGGTATTTCCATATAGTGGAATACTGCTCAGCCATGAAGAGGAATGAAGTACTGACACACACTGCAGCATGGATGAACCTTGAAATGCTAAATGAAGGAACTCAGATACAAAAGGCCACATATTGTATGACTGGGATCCCACATACATTACAAGCCCTAAAAGGCAAAGCTTTAGGGACAGAAAACAGATTAGTAGTTGTGAAGGTCTCAGGGAAATTGGGATTGAAGAGTGACTGCTTACTGGGGTGATGGAAATGCTTCACGTAGTGGTGATGGCTGCACGATATTTGAATGTACTAAGTATCACTGAATCACACACGTCCCAGATGGTCAAAATGGTAGACTCTATATGTACCATACTACAATAGCCCCACATGTATTGACATCAAAGAATGAAATTCACCATGACCTCAGGGGTAGGTAGCACACATGGATGCATATAAAGAAAGGAGAAGGAGGAGCTACTGGGGAGTCAGAGGGGACTGGGCAAAGTGTTGGCATAGAATGGAGCCCAAGGTAGCTGCTCTATAAGCCTGAATATCCCTCAGCTACTCCTCATGCTGGATTAGGGTTAGGGTTAGGATTAGGGGTTGGGGGGAGGAGGAGGGTCAGACAAAGTGAGAGGCTGTCAGTAGAGACCACTGGTCATACGATGTCTGCCAACTTCCTTTAAATTTTACCATCACACCAACCTAATGCAGTAGCCATTCCCTGCCTCATTGCAGATTTAAGGAAACCAAGGCTCACAAAGGTAAAAATCATGCATCCAAGGTCACATGGAGTGGTTGAGCTCCAAATTGCATGTTCTCAGCGTCCACTGCTCAGATGGGGGGCAAGGGGCTCCTGATTAACTGTCTGGTCTTGAATTCCCAAGCTAAACGGTCACCCACACAGCACATTCCTGATGTGAAAACAGCTCGATGGGTGCTGAGGAGCATCTCCCCAGGGTTAAACCACGGGGAGCTCTTCAAGGGCTTTGCACACGATAAGCACCCGAAAAGTTAGTTTCCAGGTTCACTCTGCTGTCCACCACTTCCTGTTCACGGGAGAACTCCTAGGGCCGGGCTCCCTGGGAGGGACAGTATAGGCCGGTTGCCTGGCTCATCGATCCAATCTCATTCCCCTAAGTCAGTGTGTCCCTTCCTGCTCAGCTGTGGCCCCTCACTGGGCAGCAGGGAGCCAGTTCCTGGTGCAGCCTTTCTCAGCCCGAGAACCTCCCATAGGACAGTGATTCCAACACTGCTTACTCCAGCCCCCCTGCCAGCACCGCTACCACCAGGCCGGCTGGCAGGGGGCTCCCACCCAGGCAGGAGCAGCCCCTCCACCTGCCTCTACCCAAGCTCCTGAGGTCCAGGTTCTGGGTCAGGACCACAGCATCCCTGCCCAGCTGTGGCTGTGACCTAGGCAGGGCATCCCAGGCTTAAGCGTTGGGGAGCACCAACCCCTAGCTGGCAAGCACCTCATATGAGCAAAGTCCACTCGGGTTCTCATCAGACCTCCACCAGTTCAGATTTACCCTCTGGACAGGCAGAGATGAGTCTCATTTCCTAAGCATTCTGGCATAAATAGACACTACTGCAATAACCAGGACTTGCCTGAGGCCTCTGGTCAGCTCCCCCCTTTCACCTGAGCTACATCAAACAAAAGGAACTCACAAGCTTTGGCCTTGAAGAGACCTGGGTTCAAATCCTGACTTTACCACTTAGAAACTGACTTTGAGCAGTTGTTCAGCCACTCAGCCCCAGACTCCTCACTTGAAGTTTCCTTTATTAAACAACATCAAAAAACCAAGGCTACCCCCTGACAACAATGCTATTATTATCTGTCTTTAGCCTTGAGGAAAGCTCAGGGAGAGCGAGCAGGGCCTTGGTCAAGGTCGCTTGGCAGTCATTGTGGAGGCCAGACGCAGACCCGTGAGACCAGGACCCAGCCATCTCACTGGCCTACCCTGCTCTGCTGGGATGCTGCTCCCCAGCCTACCCTCCTCTGTAGGCCCCTGCTCAACCCACTGGGCTGTGGTGGTGGGCGACGTGGCACCCTTTCCCCGCCCTCACTTTTGTGTAATAAAATAGTTCTGGTTTTTCTGCACCCAGCAAGGCTCCATCTGCTTGTGGTGCTTTGTGTCCAGGTTTATTTTCAAGGAATCATGGCACACTGAGCTCCGGGCGGGGAGGCCTGCAGACTGGGGGACAGGAAGTTCCTCGGCACACAGTCTGAGCATCACGTGTAGGTATGGAGACAACAGATTCTCTCTTTCATCCCATTTCTCTGCGGAAGGGAAGAGGAGTGAGGACGTGCTGAAGTCACACGCAGGGAGAGCACGTGGGCCCTGACCTGGCTGTCCCGATGACCATCTCTAGCCCAGGGCTCCTCCTTCAAGGCCCCTTGAGCAGGAAGCAGCCCCGCTGCTCTCCAAAGCTGTCCCACCTAGGACAGCTGGTGAGATTGGGTGGGCGCAGGAGGGGCCCTATCCACTGGGCATCATTGGCAGCGTCCAAGGAAGGACGTGACAGTGGCGACTCTGACGTAGGCTTAGGATCCGGGGGTGACAAAGTGTAGGGAATGAAGCCAGTGCCAGTGGCCCATGCCTTCATGGACCTTTCAGTTTCACTGAGCCTTCGCTCCCAGGAGAAGCCAGGCCGGCCTCACTGGAGCAAGGCCCCAGGCTGGGCCCGAAGCCCAGGGACACAGGGCAGGCGAGTTCCCCTCAGCTCTCCTTGACCTCCCAGGACACAGACCTTCCCTCACCATATGGCACTGCTACAGCTCCAGAGACAGATGTGCAGATCCAGAACGAGAGCCCGCTGCACACACGCACGGACAGGGAAGTGGCTGGGAGTGCTGAGGGCAGATGCCTCCCCCACCCCCGACAGTGGGGGACAACTGTCCCTGGGGAAAACAGCAGCTTGGAGAGTTGTGGACTCGTCTCGGGCCACACAGAGCTTGCAGGGGGCTGAGCCGGGATTTGAACTCAGCTCTTCATGGTTACAGTGTGGTGTGAGACAAAGCACGAACTGTCCAAGTTCATGTCCCAGCTGTGCCTCTCAAGCTCCTTCACCCTTCTTGGCCTTGTGTTTCTCTATTGGGACGTCAAGTAAGAGATAACAGTTACCTAACGGGACCACTGTGAATATGCGTGTAAAAGCAGTTGGCACGGCGCCTGCACCTAGCAGGTTGTGGATGCTTACCGACACCCTATTTCTCCCAGAGAAAGCTCAAGGTCCCTAGCCATCCGGGTCCATTGTCCCCACCTGCCTACCCCGCCCAGCTGCGGCTCCCTCCTCCTTGTTCCTTAACTTTCTTTCCCTGCTACTGCTGCTTGCCAAGTCCTTCCCCAGCTCTCTGCCCACCTCTCTCCCTCCCCTCCTTCCCTCTCTGCCGAAATGTCACCTGCTCACCAGGCCTTTCCTCAGTCTGCCTTCTGGAAATGGCAGCCCCCCCACCCCACACTTCCTGCTCTCTGACCCTGCTTTATCCTTCCAGGGTTCTTCCCATGCAGCTGGCTCCATATTTCACGTCTTTAGAATATTTATTGTTTGTCTCCCTCTTTAGAATTTTACTCCTAAGGGAACAGGATTGATTTTTTTCTGTTTTATTCATAGACGTATCCCAAGTAGTTCCAACAGCAGGCTGTTTTTTCCCCTACGGGATATCAGGCAATGTCTGGGGACATTTTTGGCGGTCACAACTGGTTGTGTATGTGTGTGTGTGTGGGGGGTCTGGGTGTGGGTGCTACTGGCATATAGTATGGTAGAGACCAGGGACGTTGCTGAACATCCCACAGTGCACAGGACAGCCTTCCCACCATCAAAACAGAAGAAGAAGCCAGCCCCAAATGCAAACGGTACCACAGTTATAGCCCTCTGTCTTACCTCATACTTGTTGGCCTGTCACGTCTCCCTCTGGACCAGGGTCTGCCCTCCAGAGCACCCAGATGGGGATGCAAACTGCTCATTGTCAGACTGTCACAAGCCAGGACCAGTCCCTGCTGTCAGCTGCCCTGAGGCCCAGCAATGCTAACTCACCCCTTGCACAATGAACCTGACCCCCCAGCCCTGGCACCCTTGTCCCCCTCTTGAAACCCTCTGGACCTTGTGCCCAGCTGGGCAGGGAAGCACTACCACAAGCCACTCAGGTTGACCCTGGCAGGACCCTGCAGCCTCCCTCAACCCAGGAGCTCCTGTTTTTGTTTCTTTCCAGAAAGGGCAATAAGAGAGATGGAGAATGTAGGGCACTTGGGAGGCTTGAGTGCTGAAACCTCTCCGAGTCCAACACATCCCAGGCAGGGGACACTTCCTCCTTCTGCTGACCTAACAAGCAGCCAGTGTGACAGCTCTGGCTCCAAATGTAAAGAACGCCTCCTTATAGAACCATCAATGCCTGCCTTGCCGCCAAGGCTGTGCGGGGAGGGGAGGGGAGGGAGAGGGAGGATGTCTCCGCTGCAGAAGCCCCGCCCCACCCTAGCACCATCAAACACCTGCTTCCCCACCTTCCAACAATTTCCCCTGGGTTCCCTGCTTTCCCGCCTGCTGTCAGCCCCCAACTCACCTTCACAAGTCTCTCCTTCTCCCCAGACTTCTCGGACTTGGCAGCTGAGCCTTTCCCTGCAGAATGCTGAGGCTGGCTAAGTCCTGTCTTCTCCCTACAGCACTCCCAACTTTCTGTTTCCTCCCTTCTGTTCTTCTATCCTCTCCTTTTCCTCTGAAAGGTCCTGAAAACAGCTAAACAAGTCACTGATGCTAAGATTTAGTAGCTGACATAAGCGGGTATCGGGCCGTACATCAAAGGAATGAGTCTCTAAAGGTGGAGTATAGAATATAGGGCACCAGACAGCTAGGTTTGGGGAGAAGGGGTGAGTGGGCCAGGGCTTTCCTGGGGCCCCTAAAGTCACGTGCACATGGCCCTAATTGTGCCAGAGTAAAAGTGGCCCCAGACCCAAGATAGGATGACAGACCAAGTACAGGCTGATTCCTTGTGAAAATGAGCCTGGGGACGGGAGTGCCAACTTCCCCCAGTGGAAGGCTGAAGTAGAGACGGGGTTACAACTCCATCTTCACTCTTGAGAATCTGAGCTGCATCTGTGAACTACTCTGCTATAAAATGTACACCACATTGCCCTGGTCTGAGGATGCAGGAGGTCTCCTTGCTGCATGGTCACTTCCCCAAGTTCAATGTCCACGAGTCAGGCTGAGGCCTGGACAAGTAGGGGCTCAACAAGCAGCCCAGGACCCTCCCAGGGAGCTGGGCAGTCGTCTGTGACCTTTGTTCTCACAGCACCCCACTGGCTGGCTTTCCAGTGAGGACACTAAGCGTCCAAGCAGTTCTGTGACTAGGCCTGGCTCCCACAGTTATTTGGTGATCCAGCCGAGACTGAAACTGCTCTCCCCCCCAAAAAAATTGCCCAGCCCCGGGTCAGGAAGCTCTGACTCACTCGCCAGGGGTCAAGGGTGCGGCCCACCCAGATGCTGGCGGGCCACATTGCCAATAGCCACAGCTATGGCAAGGCCACTTCACTGGCTTCAGTCACATGAGACATGTGGAGACGCGGTGGCTCTCAGCACACACAGCCCCCTGCTGCAACCACTTCCACACAGTGAGAGGGAGGTGGGAGTTGGGGGAGGGTGCAGATCTCTCCGCTTTTAGGTGCCTTGGGGTTCCTTGGCTACTCCCAGGCACCATATCAGCAAAGAAATGAGACACAGCCAGGGCCTCTCAGGCAGGCAGGACAGTGCTGCAGGAGTTAAGCTGTCACCAAGATGCCTGTGGCCCTGAGATGCCCTGAAGCCAGGACACCAGCTGCAGGCCAGAGTCCCCCACCCCCAACCAGGGCGACCAGGCTGTTCATTCATGGAGTCCAAGGGTTGTGGAGAGGGGAGCAGGTTGAGTGGCCGGAGGGAGCCCCATCTTGTGCCCCCTGGGATGGAGGTGAGCAGAAGCCAGCCCTGGTGACATGGATCTGCTCTCCCAGACACCTAGAGTCCATTGCAGACAGGTGAGTCCCTCTGCTTCTCTGAACAAGAGCTCTTCATCCATCAAAGGGGCCACAGACTGGCGTGGCAGGGTCAGGGGAGCACATGGCTCTGCCCAGCAGTCAGAATGGAAGCCTTTTTGCTCCCCAGCTGGGTACCCTGGAGTTAGCTTCTGAATCCCCTTCTGTCCCAGGAAGGGATACCTCGATCTCACTTTAAAATGTTTTAACAAGCTGCATCTTCATCAACTGCCCAATTAGGATGAGGGCGAAGAGGCCACCTAATTAGTACTTGAAGCGAGGCGCTCTGGTGTGGCTGTGGCAGTGTTTTGCTGAGTGCCTGTCTACACCCGGTGCTTCGGGGGGGCCCCATCGCCCCTGCCCCCAGTTCTCATCCCTGCTTGGGGGCACCAGGCCCTGACACTTTCTCCTACCAACTCTCCCGGGTCCCTGAAGCCAGGTCAGAGGAGCCCCCCGGAAAGCAGACGTCCCTGGGCAGATGGGCCGGGAACTCCAGAGTGGGTGCGACACGCAGGAGAAGTGAGGTCCCCCCAGAGGTGTGATAAGCCTGGCCGGAGCTCGACCTGCAAAGACGGACACCCCAGCTCAACAGGTGCTGGTGCGTTCCGCTATCGTTTCTGGCAACCCCACTCAAGTCCGTCGCGGGAGCCTGGAGCGGGCAAATTGCCCGATAGCGTCTCCAAAGGGGAGGGTCACCGCCTTCCCCCGGCGCGCGCGGGCACACGCACACACACACACACGCGCACACACACGCACACGCACACACTCACGCCTGCCCCTTCCAGCATGCACGCACGCGCCCCTGTCCCTGGCTACGCGGTAATGAGGGCTGCGGGTGCAGCGACCCAGGCACTGCAAGAGCGCGTCCTCTCCCCGACCCCACGGGAGGGGACAGCAGGTCTCTCCCGGTCTTGCGGGCTCTTACCTTGCCGGAGCGGCCGCGACCCCCGACCTGGGGTAGGGTGTCCCTCGCTGGCTGGGCGCGTGGGGCGGGAGGTACCGCACAGGCTGCCCGGAGCCCGTCCCGTCCGATCCGCCCGAGATGCTCGCGGCGCGGGTGACAGTGGCCGCACCGCCGCTCGCGCCGGGACCAAGGGGAAGATGGGCGGGGCCGGGGCGGGGCTTCCCGGAGCCCCGCGTGCCAGCTGCGGGCGGCTTTGGGACCCGGCGGCGGCCGCTGCCTTCGCCGACAGGGGGCGGGGGGAGGGGTATGTGGGGGCTGCGGGTGAAGAGGTGGGTGCTGGGTGTGAGAGCCTGACGCTTTTGAGGCCGCCTAGGGTTTTGGCTGAGGACTTCCTGGAGTCAGACTTAACCTTCCAAGGCTAGCTGCTTCTGCAGCTACTGTGCTGGGGGGTTTTTTTAAATGAAAGTGATGATGAGGTGACAACATAGCCAGAGAGCATTTATTGAGCACTTAGTTTGTGCTAGGAACTGGCCAAAGAGCTGTGTGTGTGTTGCAGGTGGTCATTTAACTCTCACAATAATCCCCTTCACTGAGTAGAAAACCGAGGCCGAGACAGGAAGTGCCCGAGGACAGACACCTGGAAAAGGCAGAGCCAGGATGGCAGCTCAGGTCTGGCTGGCTCTCGGATCGCCCTCATAGACGTCAGGATGGTTCTTTCCCTTGTGGCATTAAGCAAACTGTTTGTCCATGTAAACTATAAAGTGCAAATATATAATAAATAGCAAATATATAATACATGTATATATATAATAAAATTTTTCCTGCTCATATCTGAGTAAAGTCTATTTCTGAGTAGTGTGATATTATCAATTTGTTGTACTTCAGAGTACATTATAGTTATGTAACATAGCATTGTCAAAGGTACATGGGAATACTCTGTACTTTTACCCCATCCTGTTAAGTTTTTTGGGTTTTTTTGGTACCGGGGATCGAACTCGGGTCCTTGTGCTTGCGCAGCAGGCGGCAAAACCACTGAGCTAAACCCCTGCCCCCTGTTAAGTTTTTAAAGTTTTACACTCCAGAACACTGAGCTATAAAATACTATTTATATTTCCCAAGACAATCATGCCACAAATCCAAGACAACTTGTAGCATTAGATTATTTCGAATTAAACATTTTAACTTATAGTTAACAAACAGATACATTTCTCAGTATAAATTCTGCAATAATCTAGTTTGTATTTTTCGTAAAAACAACTGAAGCATTTATAAAACTCCATACTTTTCTGAGACAGGGTAGCTCAGGCTGGCCTTGAACTGTGTAATCCAGGCTGTCCTTGAATTCATGGCATCCTCCTGCCTCAGCCTTCCAAGTGCTGAGATTATATGTGTGTAACACCACGCCCCCCCGGCTCTTCATATCTTAATCAATCTTAACAAAGAATGTCCTATACTTGTAGGAAAACAGTCCTCCAAAGCCTAGCCAAAGCAATGTTGTCTTGTAGTGGCTGCTGTGCAGCTGTCCAGCGGGCTCTCGCTAGGTGCCGAGGCGGTGTGCAGACTGCAGCACAGCAAGGTCACCCAGCACTGTGGCTTGACAGTTCATGGTGAGACTTGTGAGGTCTCACCACTTCCAATGAGGTGGCAATAGGGTGCAAGTAACTTTCCCCAAGGACACTTGTTCTTTGCTTCTACTTTTTGCTTTTCTGTTATGGGCAGTTGTTATCATGGTCAGTAAATGGTAATGTGCTTCACTTTACAATCCTGAAAATCTTTTTTGTTTCCAGTTGGAAGCTCCTGACCCCCTAGAAAATGTGTGCTCATCTATAGGCTTCCTGTCCAGACAACCTAACCCCCATCCCCAGGTTAGAAAGGAATCGGAATTCATGCTCATCCAGAAAGGCACACATGGAGGTTTTGGCTGATCTGGTGCTTGGGTGGGGGTTTTCTTCTGTGACCAGAAGGAGAAAACACAGTCATTCTGGTCTCTTGATCACTGGTTTAATTTTTTGCTAGTATTTCGTCCCTTCTTAAACATGGATGCTTGTATGTGTTTGAACGTGGTTGTAGCTTGTGCATTTGGAAACGCACTCTGGAGATGGAAATGTGAGTTTTCAGGGCAAGTAGCTATGCACATCTGTAAGGGTGCTAGTCCAGCCCAACATGTCTTCTGGTCACTTTCCAGATAGCAGGCACCTGCTCAGGAGCAAGGTAAGCTCAGGAGATGTCCTGAAGGCCTATAAAAAACAAGTGGGATCAAAAGGCGTATCTTCTCCCATTGCTGTTTAGAGATGGGAATAAAATTTAACATTGTCGGATTTCTCCTTTCCACAATTTATCTGTTTTCTTTATTCTCTGGGCCCCAGACATGCAAAAGTGCTCAATAAAATATTGGACAACCAATGGATATGTGAAAGCTGCAGCTGGAGTGAAGGGTGCTATCCAGCTAGATTGGCTGGGAGACCTCAAGGATCAGCTCTGCTGCCCTTCCTATCCACCCATCCTCACAGGCTGTGAAGGGGCCAAAGATCTGTGGAGTATGTAAAGGTTTGGAGGCAAAAATAGGTTGCCAGATAATGGACACCAACAATGAGTGGTTACTATAAACTGTAAGGCAATAGCTAGGTTGCTAAGGTCTCTTGGCCTGGGTGTCTCTGAGATGACATTGCCACATGTGAATGGGGCCGTGTGTACTGTTGTGACAGCTGAAGGCTTTTGGAAAGGATATCCCTGGTTTCTGTGCACAGCATTTTTTTTTGGTACCAGGAATCGAACTCGGGACCTTTTGCTTGTGAGGCAGGCAGCGGCACCACTGAGCTAAATCCCCAGCCCCGTGCACAGCACTTTTGACCTACAAAATTCCTCTCTCTCTCTCTTTCCACCTATACCAGGCATGCTCCTCTCTACCCCCTGAATTCCCTGATGCAGAGGCTTCACACACTGGCAGTGTCCACATCTCTTAACTGCTCACCTATCTCAAACCCTCAACCCCTAAATACTGCCAGACTCTTCTAAATGTGCGAATTCCATCTCTCTTGTCATCTTCTCTATTTGGAAAATTCTTATAGATCCTTCAAAATCTTATTTAATTTGCTCCCTCTAAGCCAGGAATTAATTTCTCCTCTCTTCTGACCCCAGGGGCATCTGGTCCAGCTCTCAATGGGACAGCATTGATGAGCTACCATCCATGTCCTCAACTATGCTATGAGCTTTTAAAGGCAGAAGGCCTGACACATAGTAGGCACACAGTTAGTAGTTGCCAAATGAATGACTATAAATTGGATAAACTCATACATACTAAACTAAACTCATAGTAAACTAAAGCTGTCAAGAAGAAAACCACCAAACAAAACTACAGGTGGAGCTGGATCAATAATATGAAAGAGGAAACTAGGCAGAGCAGCCAGGAGGTATGCCGTTCTCAAGGTGTGCAATTAACATTCCCAGCAAAGGCCAGAGAGGCTGGCCTGGGATCCATGTCCTGCAGGGTCACTAGCCCTGTGCAGCAGCCATGGCCTCAGGCAACTGATCTTGGTAAGGAGAGGAGAGGTACCGGGATAGCCCAGGGTGGGTATGGGGCTGGGAGGGCTGTGCCCTATCTAGAGCTGGCCGAGGATGCTGAATGTCCACTTACTCCCAGACAGGTCCCCCGTGTGGCCCGTGTGACCCTGTTCTCAATGCCCAAGTCTACATCTATGGCCTTTCTGCCTGTCTTTGGAAGACACGTTTTGGAAGGCAAATGAGTTCCAGGAGGGCTCACAGGCTTTTCCCTAGCCTGGTCAAGTTGGGGAGATCCAAGACAAGTGTGGCTGAGAGAAAAGGAATGTGAACTACATGGAATGGCTCTGTCCCTAACCAGCTGTGTGACCTGAGACAAATTACTTAACTTCTCTGAGCTCTTTAGTTTACTCCTCTATAACCAGGGCTAGCTTCATGGGTGTATGACTTGGGCACTTGTAGAACCCTGCTCTTAGGAAGGTTCTGTGCTTGGTTTAATGATGTTCTTTTGCCAGTTTGAAATTCTTAATCATTTCAGGGGCTGCATTTAATTTTTGCACCAGACCCACACACACGCAGCAGCTGCTGGTGTGAATCCCTACCTCACTGGGTTACTGTCACATTTCAGTGCAATTCTTTGTGCAAAGGCCTGACAAATAGTGGTAGGTTCTCAACAAAAGTTGTTCTCTTCCCTGGATCTGATTTTGAAGGATGAGTAGAAGTGTGACAGGGAAACAGAGGGCTGGAAGGGAGTCACATTGAGCTACACCCCCAGCCCTTTTGTGTTTTGAGATGGGTCTTGCTAATTTTCCGGAGCTGCGCTCAAACTTGCAATCCTTCTGCTTCAGCCTCCCTGAGCACTGGGATTACAGGCTTGCCCCTCCACCATGCCTTGCTCCTTCTGGCTCTTTGAAGGGGTCGGGATGTCAGACTCAGAGCCCTAGGAGAAGGAAGCCAGGGAGGGGAAAGTGGGCGGGCACTCAGCACCAACATCCGGCCCACATTTTAGCTTAGGCTGTGCTTTAGGCAGATAACAGGCCCCGGTGGCAGGGGTGTGGGCGGGAGCCCCGCTTGGAGGTTGCCAGTACCCGCCCTTGGAAATGTTCGCTGTAGACATAATGGGAAAATGCTGTAGGTGTAAAAGCCAGCAGCTGTGCTTGGGGACTTGGGGACCCCAGGCCTGATGAATAATGGAGCAGCCCTTCCTCCCTGGGCCTGTTTTTTTTATCCTGTCAATAATTCATGCACTCTCCGTTGGCTGAGGAGTTTCATAAAGCCCCCACTTTCTCTGAATCCAGGGCCAATCTAAGCAAATCTCGCGGCTTCCCGCATTAGGTTTTAATTAGAAACACAGACACACAGAGGCATCCGGCTTTGCAGACTGCACCCTGTGCACACATAGAGGGAAATTCCCAGGTCCGTTCAGGAGGAGGAAAGGTCTCCCAGCCAGGCAGCCTCCTCCCGGCCCCTGGCAGGTAGGGTGGGGACATGTTTCCCCTCCAGGTGGGAGGTTTGCCACCATGAGGCTCCCTGGGTGACAAGATGTTTTCTGTCACTCTGATTCCTATAAGATGGTGAGGAAGAGTGGGGCTTCCTTGCTCGCCTGATGGACACATGCCATGAGCAAGAAGAAGAAAGACTGTTGTTTGAGGCCTCTGTGATCCCGAGGGCTGCTTGTTACCATCACACACCATAATCTAACCAGGGGCAGCTCTCCCTTCCTGCTCCCCTTCCTTATACTTCTGAAACACTCTGACATGCTCATCCAGGAGCAGATGGGCTACAGTCTCAGTGTAGGAGGGGACGGGAGGGAAGCGCCTGGATCTCAGGGGTTTCAGGACCAATGCGGGACCAACAGTACTGGACAGGTGATTTGCACGGTGAGGGAATCAGGGCTGCTCCACAGATCCACAGGGGAGAAGGCCAGCAGATGAAACTGGGCAAGACCAGAGCAAGAGGAGCTGAGGTCCCCATATGGAGAGTTGATTAGTAATAATGCTATTAATGCCGATTACGTCAGTGTGCATGCTCAGTGCTCTCCCTGTGTTAGTGTGTTTGGTTCTCACAACAGGCCTGCAAGCTAGCATGTTACCACTCCCTATTTGCAGATGGGGAAAGGGAGGGTGAAAGAGGTAATTTGTCCAAGAAATGGGCAGATTATAGTGCTCAAAGAAGAAGGGCCAGCTCAGGTCCCATCTGCCTGCATGAGGGGGAACAGCAGCCAAAATCTTCAGGGCGGGCAGTTGTTGGGGACAGGCCTCAGGAGCCGGGCTCAGGACAGAGCCACTTAGCCAAGAGACTGGGCAAGCAGGGAGGGTCAGGGTAATGGAATTAACAGGGGGCTTAAGGAATACTGGGTTTCAAGAAGCAAGAGTCTGAGCCTCTGTTCTCCTCACGAGGGAGGCTGGGTCACCACATGCTTCCTGTTGCTGGCGACCTGGATGGTGAGGCTGTGCTCCACCTCCGGGTGATGGCTTGCTCACCTGCTGTGCCATGCCCAGGGACTCAGTCCTCCAAGTTTCCCTTTCCCTCCTGGACTTGACTTTTCTGGGCAGGGCAGTGGGGGGCTGGATAGGATCACTGCCTGTACCCCACCCCACACCCAGTCCTACTTTTGTCACCTCTTTCAATTAGCCCCTCACCCCTCTCCAACCCACCAAGTCCCTTGTCAGGGCCCCAAGGGCTGCAGGTCAAGAGCCGGTTTCTACCCTTCAATGTTACACGCTCTCGCTTCTCCACCAGCTGAGCGTGAAATCAGGTGGTGTTCACACAGCCACCCATGTCCCTGCCAGGTGACCGAGCAGCAGCTTGTTTTCCCAGTGGCCGTTCTCCACACTGCCCTTTCTGCTCCCCTGAGACCCGCTGTCCAGCCTCTGCTCCCTTACTTTGTCCCCTTGGTAACTAGATTACTGCTTCTAAAACAGTTCCAAGGCCAAGGGTGCCCATCTACAAGATGAAGACTCCCCTCCACTTTGACTGCTGAGAAATTACAGCCAATGACATGGAATAAAGGCTCTGAGTGGAGCCAAGTACATTAACGGCAGGGGGAAAAGAATCCTTGGCAGTGGAGGTCTAAAGGCAACCCAGGGAGGCAGCGCTCAAACAGGTCAGCACCTGGACAGCTCCCAGCAGGGCTCGGGAGCTGGGTGGTCTGGGGGATTTCTTTGCAAAACATGGTAACAGCCTCAGGGGTGCCAGACTTTTCTGTTGTCCACTGAACATCTCTGATGACCTGTGCCCTTGCGTCTCAAGCAGGCACCAATCTGAACTGATAAAAGTCCATGCCAACATCGTCATGGATTCACACCTACTAGCCATCGGGGGTTAAATAGGCCTGGTGACATGTGCATCACAACTTCTGGATTTTTGTCACCTGAGAATAGTGACTGTAGTGGTCGTAAGGGCAGCAAGCTTGTCATTGGCTCCAAGGGAAAGGAGGCCTCCCAAGTAGGGCCAAGTAGCCGGCCACCTCCCCCAGGGCGAACTGCACAGGGCAGACCTCAGCAGACAAAGGAGAGCTGGGCAGCAGGGGATGGAGCAAGGAGAAAGGGTGGCTAGGAAATGAGAAATTTCCGTGTATTTCAGAACAAAGAAAGCAGGACCAGACTCACGCCACCTCTCCAGTTACCCGGCTCCCAGGATGCCCGAAAATAGCATTTATAAATAGCCATTTCTTAGCTTTGAAGTTAATGAAAAAAGCTTTCCGTAAAAGATGGTTTTCGAGGCAGGTGGCATGTGAGAAGGAAGCTGCGTGTGCCACTGAGGAGCCAGTAGGGGCGGGGGCCAGATGTGCTCCCTCCACCCATGATAGTTTCTTCCACCCCTGGATCTGCTTAAAAGACCCACCAGCTCCCATTGCAGACTGGTCAAACTCTCATCCCATGCATTTAAATAAGGGACTTGAGCATCATGGATTTGGGTATCACTGGGGGTCCTGAAACCACCCCCACCAGGATATCAAGGAATAGCTGTCTTTTTATCTGGCTCCTCACACTTAGCATAATGTTTTCGATATTGGCGCATACCTTGGTACTTCATTTCCTTTTATGACTGTGATATTCTGTTGCATGTAGATATCACAGTTTATCCATTCATCCATCGATGGGCATTTTTATCATCTCACCTTTTGGCTGTTGAGGATAGTGCTGCTATGAACATGGGTATACATGTATTTATTTGAACATCTGTTTTCAATTCTGCTGGGCATATACCTTGAAGTGGAATTGCTAGATCATGCCATGATTGTACGCTTAACATTTAGAGGAACTGACCGATTCCCACAGCAGCTGCACTGTTTTCCATCCCCACCAGCCCTGTATGAAGGTTCCAATTTCTCCACATCCCCACCAACCCTTGTGTTTCCCTTTCCTTGCATTACAGCCATCCCAGTGGGTGTGGCGTGTAGACCCTGCTGGTCAGATGCAGGGGGCGTAGTAGGTGGTTAGTGATGATGAGAATAGGGCTGGGGATGAGCATAGCTGGCCTTGCTCCTGTTGTCCCTTCTGAGCAAAGGTCTGCAGGATCCCACTGAGCTCTGTTCCAGGAGGCGGGACTCCCTTGGCGCCTGGCAAAGAGGCTTCCCAGAAAACGAGCCTGCCCTGAGTTATCGGGAAGCCTGTAGCTTCTGGGGACCTTGATTACAAATGACAAACCCCTCCCCCGTCACTTACAAGGCCACAGATTCTGCTCCTACGTGGGGATAGGGAGGAGCCCCATTTTCTCCATCACCACCATCTACTGGCGGAGCTCCTGTCTCTTGGTAAGAGAAAGTTCAGTGCAGGCTCTGTTCCCCACCCTTTTGCACAGGACGGTAGTCAGAGGTGGCCTGAGGTGACAGGCTCAGGAGCTCCTGAAGAGCTGCCCATGCACATCTGTAACTCATTCGTGGCCCAGAAATTTGGGAAATCACTCAGCCTAGAAGCATGCGCTTTGGAGTAAAATGAGTCTGAGATTAAATCTCGTTTCCATCCCTGGCCCAGCGACTTTGATAAATTACTCAATCCTTTTAAATTTTTGATTCCTCATTTGACAATGTCATTATGCTTATCATATCTACCTTGAGGGATTGTGGGGGAGAATAAAGGAGACAATATATTCAAAGTGTGGAGTGCAAGGTCTAGAGAAAGTAGCCAGTGATGACTGTTAGTATTTAAGTTTTAATGCCTGTTCAATTCTAAATCCTGTGGGAAGGGTTGTGTTTGCTGATCATTCATAGTCATCTACTAAAGTGACAGGTGCTTTTCCAAGAGCAGGTGTTGGCGCATAGGCGGGCAGGGAATAGGTCATAGAGACACCTGGTACTGAGTAATCTGGATGCACCAGGACCCCGCAGAGGCCCCTGGGGGGTGGGTGATGGGAGGCAGGTGCTACCTTCCCCAAGGGGGTGATCAGGGATGCCATCTTGTGCCTCTTCTGGTTGGGGTGACTTCTGCGAGTCTATGGATATCACCAGCAGCACCAGCCAGCCAGGGCCATAGTTAGGAAGGTCCCAGCTGGGTTAGGACCGCCTGGTGTCTTACCAAAACCTCACTTGAACTGGCCTCACCAGGGAGCTAAGCTGCTCTTCCACAGACAGATCAGGACAACCTTAGAAGAGCCAACTCCTTTCTATAGTCTAACAAATATGGCCTCCAACTTTCCCATGGGAAAGAAGCAGCAGCCCCAGTTTTCTGGAGTGTAGGACAAACCCTAATGGCTCAGTTTTACAGAGTGATGTTTTGTTGGGGAGTGAGGGCTGCCCTAGGCCTTGTGAAATGCTCAGCAACGTCCAGGGTCTCCACTCACTGGATACCAGGAGCACCTTTTCCCCAGCTGCGACAGCCAAAACATTTGCAGTTGTCACCAAATGTTCCTTTTGGCAAAATCAGCCCTGGTTGAAAATCACTGGACTAGATGTCAACTGAGACTTTTTTATGCACAGACATCTATTGGCGAGATGTGAGCCTAATTATGTGAGAAAAGCCCCCTTGGCTCTGAATTCTGAAGACTTTTTCCATGAGCGAAAGAAACAGATCACTTTTTTAAAAAAAGTTATGTAAGAGCAAAGCATCTCAGCCCAATAAGTCTGAATTTTCCTCCACAGACAGCATGGGCTGTCATCACCTGAAGACAGTGGGGCTTTGCCTCTCTTATGATGGCCTGGACCCCATTCTTATGAAGTAGCTTGGTCACTAATGTGCTAAAGGTGCGGGCATCTCCCAGCAGGCCGCAGTAGACATCCCAGATAGATGCTTCTGGTCTCCAGAATGGCCTCTGAGGGTGCACGGGAGGATCCCAGTTTGTCCCGCAGACTGGGAGGCAGGTAGGTGAATGTTTACTGTTCAGATGAGCAAAATAAAGATCAGTGGGATTCAATGCACTCACCCCTTGTGTAAATTTAGGACCGAATTGGGATTCATTCCTTTAATACTCTTAGGATAGGGTAGCCAGCCACAGTGCTCCCCATTGTAGGAGCGACATTCCTGGCCAGCCACTGCACCCCAGGTGGGCTCTCCAGAGCCACAGAGCCACTTTCCTGGGGAGACCCAGATGTTCTCCCATGCAGACTGTGGCTCCTGCCTGGCACAGCACAGGTTCCTGAAACAACATTGGAGAGGAAGGAGTGTATTTCCCCTCCTCCCTTAGGGGTCTCCTATGGGCCCCACTTTGCTCCCTGCCCTGTCCTGTGACTCACTTTCTTTACCCTGAGATGAGCAAACCTGTCAACTTGCAGATGAGTTTAATCATGAGTGTCCCTGGGCCTGAAGTCCTTCCTGGATATGTTGGGGTGGGGTTGACTAATCAATGACCCTCCACTGGTGTGCTTATGCTCCCCATGGGACAATTCCAGACACATAGGAAGGCATTGTCACCAACCTCTAGTGGGTAGAGATCAGGGATACTGTGAAAACACTATACAGTACACAAAACCATCCCAACAAAGAGTAATGCAGCCCAAAGCGTCAATCGTGCCCAGGCTGATAGACCCTGAAAGAGAGAAAACATCAAGGTCAGTCACATGATTAGAGCAGCTCTCAAAAGGTGAGGCAAGATGGGGGTGGGACAGATGCTAGATGACCTCACAGCTGCTTTGGATGGTTCTCCTCAGTCACACAGTCAACCTATAGTTAGGCACAAACAACAGCCATTCCCTAGGGCAGTGAGCTTTCAATGATACAAGCAGCCCTATGCGGCATGCAGTTGCCACCACTGCCCTAGGGGAACAAAAAGTCCGGATAAGGGGACAGCATTCTGCTCCTTTTAAATCACTGTGAAGCCTGGAAATGGGGTGTCAGGTGCCTGGAGATGAGGACAGGAACCTTCTTAGACACAGAAATCGCATGAACCCCCTGACCCACACAAGCGATTACAGTGCATTTCTCAGCCTAATAAAATTCCCTGGCTTCTCTCCTGTGGACTTTAATCTTTCCTCCATAAGTTAGTTTATTGGTTTTTATTCTGTTTTGTTTTGCTATAAATTATTCTCGCTGTAGCCACTGATTGCTGGGGCATAGCCCCGGGGGGAAGATGTCTGGAGAAATGCCTAGATGCACTTTCATCTTTGATGTTTATCCGCTCTTACCTAGACCTGGCTGCAGACAAGGCCATTCCCACAGGCCTTTTGGAGGTCACAGAGTGGGTCACAGGAGTGCTCACTCATGTCTGGTTGTGCTGTAGGCTTTTGCCTAAGCCAGCCAGGAGAATGGAAGTCCCATGATTGGCTTATATCAAAGAGTCTCCAACACCCTGGGACCTTGGAGGACCCAAGGAGCACCTGGATACCCTGAGTCACCTTGAAGTGGGGTTCTGTGAGTAAAGAATGGAGGCATGGCCAACAGGTAGCCACAGACATTTGTGCCATTTCCAATGAACCAGGCAGCAGATAGTCCAGATAAAACATCTGCCCACCCAGCTCTTCGCAGACAGGCATCCCTTTGCTGCCCTATTTGATGACAGGATCAGCTGTGTTTTGTGTCAAACACCTACTCCCCTCAGCCACAGATGAGTGGGTCAGGAGTTGGAGGGATGTGAGCTCGACAGTCAACCCACGGGCCTTCCGGTGCACAGTGACATGGCTGGGCCCGAAAGTGCACCTGGCCACCAGATGCCCTCTTTTAGGGAGAGAGCAGTGGGAGACCCACTAACCAATGGATGCAGAAGCTAAAAGGATGACCAGAGGCTAAGGAGGGCCCAGGAGAAGCTGGAGTCCATTGAAGATTTGACAAAACAGGTAAGCTGAGAGAAAGAAGGAACATATATAGAAGGTTATAACCTGTGTGCCTGTACATAATACTCTTAAAAATTTTAGTTGATTAGCATGTGTGTGTAGCACATCATGTTTACACTCCTTGTGGGAAGTTGGTACATGTGCATAACACATCTTAATTTCTTTATTCATCCCCTTTCCCTCCCCTCCTTTTTCCCTCCACCCATATTCTTTTTTTTTTTGGTACAGGGGATTGAACTTGGGACCTTGTGCTTGTGAGGCAGGCGGTGGAACCACTGAGCTAAATCCCCGGCCCACCACCCATATTCTTGAAATGATAAAGTTATGGTGGTACAGAACGATCAGGGGCTATATTGGGGGCAGGAAAAGATGAGAAGGCAAAGATCAGTCAGTTGCTTTCTATAGAGAATATTTCTGCACCCTGATCATGATGGTGGTTCCATGAATCTGTCTGTGTGATAGAATTTCATAGCAACAGGCACACACACAAGGAGTATAGGTAAAAATGGTGAAATTCAAATAAAGCATGTAGTTTGCTTCATAGCCTTGTTCTGTGTCAGTGTCCTGGTTCTGCTAATGTGCTGTGGTTATGTAAGACATCACATTAGGCAAAGCTGGGTGAAGAGTATATGAGAATAGGTTGTACTAATTTTTGAAAATTCTTTTCAGTCTCAAACTATTTCAAAATAAAAAGTTTTAAAGAGAGAGAGAGACAGAGACAGAGACAGAGAGAGAGACTGAGAAGTTTAAATGAGTGATTGCAAAAATCCAGCTCCTAATATCACCACACATCTGGAGATTTCCAGTGCCAGCCCCTGCCTGAGCCCATCTGTGTATTCTGGTATCCAAAGAGCCTGAGCAGAGCAAACTCCTACTACCCGAATCTTTGTGTGCATTTTTATTTATTTCCTTAGGAAAAGAAATCCCCCAAAGTAGAATTGCTGAGTGTTAGCACATTTTTTAAGACTCTTGTTACATAGTGCCAAATGGCCCTCCAAAATTATTGCACCAATTTATATTCCCACCCACAGGGTACGAGAGAGCTGGCTTCCCTAACACTTGCCCAAATTGGGCTTTAATCTTTAAAGAAAACTTTTAACATTTGCCAAGTTGACAGATAAAACATGGCATCTCATTGTTCTTTTTCCTCCAGGAATCCTACATTCTTTTCTTGGACAGAGGTGGAACAGATCCCTGGCTGCTTCCTTGCCCCCGGGTTGAGCTTCTCCTTTGGTCACCTTCATGTGGTTGCTTTTCAGTATCATGCCCTGAAGTTGATGCCAATCACTAGACGGGTCCTGGGAAACTTGCTATTGCCTCGATTGTTTTAAAAACCTCAAAAGATTGTTGTGGATGTTGTTTCTTACTCTGCCAGTTTCTCTTCCATGTAATAAAATCATACTCAAGAAATTTCCTTTGGAATTAAATGCTAGGAAAGGCTTTCCTTCCCAGAGGAACACAAACGCTTCCTTGTTTCCAGGGATGAGTATGACGTAACTGATCATTGGGTGCCAGAAATGGAAAGCTAACTTTGAGGGTCAATGACAACAATTTTACTGATTCTTCTGGAAAATGCATATTTTTAGTCTATTTATTTGTTTGAAGTGTTTTACTGGTAAGTCATTTCAAAACCAGTGGAAAGAGGAAGGAGGCAAGAATGCTCTGGACTATAAATTCTGGTAACCACTGCACCCCTAATACATAGTCCAGTCCTGGTTCATAATGTAGTCAGTGCTCATATAAATGTTTGTTGAATGAATGAATGAATGAACGAAGGCACAACAAACCATCTAAGAATAGCATGGCATTGAAACATTAGTTACTAGTTGAACTGCCAGTGATCTGCAAGCAAGAAAATGTCACTATGGAAGACAAGGTTTTAAGAGGTAAAACAGAAAATGAGTACCAACACTCTCCAAAATGCTCAGTTGTCTTTCTGGGAACTCAGCTGAGGTAAGGAGGCTAAATGTGCTCAAAATTTTAAGAGTAGAAGTGTCAATCATTCAGTTATTCGAAATAATTAAAATTTAGAAAATAAAGTTTAGCAGTAGAATTACTAAGAAAATAATCTCAATCTGTATAATGGGTATTATCTATTTATAATATTCAGTAGAAAGAGTTGTTAGTGATTTGAAGAAAAATTTGTGCATTATTATGTTTATACGAGGTTATGTATGTATACACAAAAAGCAGGATACAGAATTATATACTCATTAGGTCCCCCACAATGTAAGATAATATGCATACCTATGTTTATAGTGGCACAGTTCGTAATAGCTAAAGCCTGGAAACAGCCCAAGTGCCCATCCACTGGAAACTGGATAAAGAAGATGTGGGTTTTTTTTATAAAATGGAGTACTACTCAGCCATAAAGAATGAGAAATTAGACATTTACAGCTAAATGGATGCATATTGAGGCCATACTCGTAAGTGAAATAAATAGGACACACGTGTAAATACCAAATAGTTTCTCTAGTGTGAGAAACTGAAACTGTAAATAAGGATGAAAATGATTAAAATGAATAACTGGTAATTTGAAATAGGAAAAGGTCCAAAGGTGGAGGGGTGGTGGGAGAGAAAGGGGAAAGGGAAGAAGGGAAAGGAAAAATTATGAGAAAGAAAAAAATGGAATCAAAGTCTGTGTAAATAGGGAAGGGTGGAGGGGGTGGGTGAAGGGTGCACAGGTAATGGGAGAAAAAATAAGAACTAAGATACATCATGTTCAGGTACAAACACCCAATGATAAATCTAAATGTATTGTATACCTAAAATGTACCAATAAATATATAAATAAATAAAAAAGATAATATGCATGGAAGAAAGGAAATAAACTGAAATGTTTCAGAGGTTGTCTCTGAGTTGTATAATGATAGGTGAATTTTATTATTCTGTCTAAACTTTTCTCTATTCCCCAAGCATGCATTTTAAAATAATAAGAAATTGTCCATTAAAAGTAGAAAAGAAAAAAAATACAAACCAATGGTAAGGCTCACTGAAATGCATTTGGGAACAGGAGTATCATCAAAGATGATAGTCCCCAACTGGGCATGGTGGTGAACACCTGTAATCCCAGCATTCAGGAGGCTGTGGCAGGAGGATCACCATGAGTTTGAGGCTAGCCTGGTCTATATAGTGAGTTTGAGGCCAGCTTGAACTACATAGGGAGACTCTGTGCCAAAAAACAAAAAACAAAAAACAAAACAAAATAAAACAAAAAATCTGAGCTGGTCCACTCAGTTAAGCTGACACCAAATTCTTGCTCCACAGAAACAGTGAGATAACAAGCATTTCTTGTTTTAAATTGCTCAGTGTTAGAATACTTTGTTATATGGCAACAAACAACAAATACACTAAACTGTATGTGTATGTGTGTGAATTGTGAAATGACTCACTGGTTAAAAAGTAGAGCTCATCACCCCCTTTGTTCCTGACAGGATTTTAACAATACCTATCAACAGCTCCAAAGGTCCCCAGCCACTGACCAAGAATCCAACTTTTTGGAATTTGTCCTAAGGAAATAGAAACTTCCCACTACAGTGTGACTCTCAAGAACAGGGATTTTTCTAGGTTTGGTATTGGTGCAGTTCCAACTGCATGGGACCTTGTAAGGGCTTAATGAATGTTTTTTGAAGAATGAACACATGCATGAAATAATGGATCAAGTCTGTGAAGATGTAAAGAAAAGGATATTCATCACAATGTTATTTATGATAGTTAAAATATCGAAAACTACCTAAATGTTAGGGCATGCAGACCAAAAACAAATGAATGTATATGTCCAAAATGGAATACCATGCAGCCCTTAAATAAAATTATGTGGGTTGATCTATATTTGGTAGGGAATCTTTCTTAGTTGATGTTCACTGATGACATATTGGATCAACTAGCATGCTTTTCCCCTCTCTATTAGACACTAAATAATTCTCATGACATGTAAAATGCTTTATTAATTTCAAACACTTTCTAAAATTTCCATTTAGTTTTGCTCCCACTGTTAATCTATTTATTCCCCAAACTTTTGATGCTTGTTACACAAATGTTCCTCAACTTTCAATGGGGTTACATCCCAGTGAATCCATCAAAATTGAGAATGCATTTAATCCACCCACCCCACTGACCATCCTGGTTTAGTAACAGAGTCCACTGTGGAAGACCTGCTGTTGATCTCAGGCTGACTGGAAACTACAGCTCACTGCTGCTGCCTGGCATCAGGAGAGGGCATTGACATTGCATCTCTATGCCCAGCCCAGGAGAGATAAAAATTGGAAGTACGGGTTCTACTGAATGGGTGTCACTATCATTCCTTCATAAAGTTGAGGACTATCCATATTTGCCTTGTAGTTAAACAGTTTAAGCAAATCCTACACAAACTAATGAAATAGAAATGCAAATAACAGAGCTGTTTCTATGAACACAGTTTAGAACATTTAAGAAAGAGAATAAAGATGATTGTTTTTAAAAAAATGCCCATAGAGCCACTGTGAGCAAAGTAACTTCAAGGGGCTAGGAAATATTGTAAAAATCTAGAAGGACCTTACATTTAAGCTACTTTGTGTATTGCTTCTCATCAGAGAAGCCCAAATTAGAAATTTTAAACCAAGCACTATGAGTATAGTTTCTGTAAGAAAGAGACTTCCCACTCAGAGGGAAAGCCTCGTGCTCTCTGGTCACGAATTTACAGGCTTTCAAACTGTTTAATGTACATGTGTGTCCGTATCTGTGACCTCTGCCATAGATGATCAGCTTTGAGTTCCAGTGGAGTTTAATAAGAAAGCTTCATTGTCCAGTCACAAGTGAGCAAGTTAAATTAAGTATGACAGTAACTGTAACAGGGGTGAAGAGATTGTCTTTTCCTTATTTGTATTAGCTGCAAGAATCAGGTGTTACTGCAAATTTTCTGAAATAGCAAAAGCATTCTTATAGCTTTTGACCCAACCAAGACCTGACTTTCCTCCCTGGGCTGCCCATTGTCAAAGACATAGTGTATTTCATTCTGGCAAGCTCTGCACCCACAGATGATGCTTGCCTTGAATTGTTTTTGACTGATAGTGAAAGGAGTCTCCATCTGAGGCTGCCTTGGGGTGAAGGGTGAGCCCCAGGGCTGCCCAGCCATTCCTGAAGCTGGCTCCCCTCTTCCAGGGCTCTCCAAAGACAGCCAGCCAGGAAGGGGTGGCTGCAAGGTACCTGCTGGGTTCTGAGAACTGCTATTTTTCTCTCTCCTCCCACACTAAGTGAAAAAAAAAAAACCTGGGAGAAAGAGGGTGAAGGTAAAGAGAGGTTTCTGGAAACAGTTCCAGAGGGTATCTAGTCTCGTAGGCATCAGGTCAACTAAGGGAAGGAGCCTTCCCCCTTGGTAACCCCAGGGTCTCTGTAGGAAGCCGTGCAAGGAAAGGAGGCCCCCAGCAGGCTCCAGTCCCACATTCCCCAGCCCTCTGCTGTGTCCTGGATCCCCCAAGCAGGCTGAGGTCAGAAAGACCAGAGAGCCCTGGTGCCCGGCCTTGAGGTGCTGCTTAGGAGTTGTGTATCCACAAGCTGGTTAATTACACCGGGCCTCTGTCTCCCTCTGCGAGATGTGGACAATGACCTCTGACCCACAGAGGCACCACAAGAGGTAAATGAGATGGTCGTGTCCAGATGGCGCAGTAGGTGTTGGATGAAGGTTAGCTTCCTCTCTTGCCTTTTTGAAGGTTCCTGCTTGTTTGTGACCCATCTCCTCTTTCCAGTCTCTCCTCCATCCAGACTGCAATCTCCCTGCCTCTCCTTCCAAGAAGCACCAGGCCTTGTGCACGTCTCTGCTGTCACAGTCAGCTGGGTTTATCTGGGTTACCTGGGTATTGTTATTGAACTTGTCTGGATCTCCTTTGCCCCTTATATAAAGTGAACACTAGAGAGATTCTACTTGGGGTGGTGGCTTTGAAGAAATTCATGTAAAGTAACTGAAGAGTGTCAGGAACTTGTGGAATCACTGAGTGTGTGTGTGCACACATCCATGCACTTCTGTTTGCACATCCACCTTCTACTTTCGCTTTTTGCCATTTTTACCTGTGCCTATTGAGTCCTTGAGCCTACGTGGAGTCCTTTTATTTCTATAGATGTGAGACTTTCTCCTCTCTTGCCTAGAATAGGTTGCCTGCAATGTACTTACTGAAGTAATTATTTTATAAAAAAAGACCTTAGGGAGATACCCAGTTCTGTTTTCTTAGAGTCAAAAGCCCTTCTTACCCACTCCCTGCAGGCAATGCCCTGCTCCCTGTAATGCACACTCTCAAGAAGGGACAGGGTGTGAAAACGTCCTTTGCCTACGTGCATTACTGTTTTAGCTGAACCATAATTTCAACTGCAGAGCAGACAATAGGCAGAGAAAAAGCCCAGGGTGTTAAAACAATCACTTAGGTGTAACTGCAGGCAGCCAGGGCCTCTAGATTCTGGGCTGAAGGACAGAGTTTGAGAATTAACTTTCTTATGCATATGCTTGTGATAATTTTCTGAGAGGTAATCTTTAGCCAGTTCTTTCATATATGTCTGGGCTCCTTAGTCGTGGACACCTCCAGGGCAAAGGCCACAGAGTAGTTACGGTTTCTGCCACACCTTGCTAGCCTCACAGTAGTCTTGGGATCCACCCATTCATTCACTCATTCAGCACTCTTCTGGGTCCATACTGTGGGCAAGCATTGTTTTGGTTGCTGGGATCCAGCAGCTAACGCATGGGCAAGCTGGCTCCCCTGTAGAGCTTGTATCCTGCGGGCAGAGGGCAGGCAGATACACTGAGCAGGTCAGTATGTCGGAGCCCCTCTCTGAATTGCCGACCAGCGCGCTAAGAGCTGGGGCCAGTGACGCTGGCAGGCTGTGGGAAAGTTCATGATGGGGAGTGAAAAGAGGACAGGGAGCTACTCAAACAAGGTCCGGCTGGCTGCTGTGCAGGGAAGGCCACAAGAGAGCAAGGTGGCCTCAGGGACCCCAGGAAGGAGACCGGGACGGATGGACACCAGGACGAATGTAAGGACATGGAGCCTGTTTTAGAATGGGGTTCTCAACAGAGCACCCCCAACATTCTGGGCAGGAAACGTTTTCTTGTGGGGACAGTTCTGTGTCATACGGGCTGTTTAGCAGCATCCCCAGCCCCTGCCCACTTGATGCCAGTGCAAAATGGCTCCCAGTCAAGAGCCCCGGCTGAGGGTGGACATGATGGTACCTCTGGATGGGCTGGGAGTTAGCAGGAGTTGGGAGCAGAGACCACTCCTGGACAGAAGGGCTAGCTTTTGCTCTTGGGTGGCCCGTGAGACCCCTGGGAGGACAGCTGTCCACACCTTGTCCTCGGAATGTCCCCTTGGTCTCTCCGGAACTGGGCAGACCGGTTATCTCTCATCTCGCCTGTGCCTCCGGGAGTAAAGCTTGGCCGATCAACTCAGCCCCCAGCCACTGGCTGCTTCTGAGGATGCTGCTTTGTGCAGGATGAGCCTCTGCTCTCCTCTGCATTGAGTAAAAACAAAATCCAGCAGCACACTGGCGGAAGTGGGATGTGTTAAAAAGTCATTGTAAGCCGCTCTTTGTGCTGCCACAACATGAGGAGTCAACACAAATCGTGTGTACATTGTACATGTAAAACCAGTCAGCCCAGAGCAAAGTTCAAGGCCAACTCAGGAGCCAGAGACAATATTTCTTGAAGGAGCCTGACAGTGTCTCTGTTTTTCCTCAAAACACCCTGTCCCTGACAGCTGAAAGACTCTGGACTTCCAGAAGTTAAGTGTGACTGCAGCATCTTAGGGACAGAAGATTAACTAGTGGATGCTAACGCTTGGGTGATCTACTTAGTGGGCTGGGAGGAGGGCCTCCGGGGATGGGAATACAGCTCAGGTAAGCTTGGATGTAGGGGGTTGGCTGTGAACGGGGAAGGAGTGGGTGGTAGGGGGATAAAGCCCTGAGCGTGATGGGAGAGCACCCCCGGGAGAGGAGGTAAGGAAACACAGACTTAGCCAAGGCCGACCCTTTTAGAAGTTGTGTTGTGGTTTTTCTTTTTTTGGTATCGGGGATCAAACTCAGGTCCTTGTGCTTGCTAGGCAGGCGATGGAACCACTGGGCTACATTCCCAGCCCAAAATTGTGTTACTTTAAAAATTACCTTTGAAGGGCTGGGGGTTTAGCTCAGTGGTTCCACCACCTGCCTGTAAGTGCAAGGTCGCGAGTTTGATCCCCGGTGCCAAAAAAAAAAAAAAAAAGAAAATTACTTTTGAGATCAATCCCTCATTAGTGTTAAGTTTTAAAGCACCGGGCATCGTTGAGTATTCATTTGAAAAATTCCCTGTTTTAATCCATGAATCAATATGGGATGAGGGCTTTTGATACTAAAAGTGGGGATGGCCCTGAAACCAACTCTTTGGCTCCGTCAACAGGATGTGTGAGACATACCTATTTCTGGAGAAGAAGTCCTGAGATTTGGGCTGACTTCCTTCTGGAATTCTGTTCCTATGGAAAGGGATCATCCATACTTGGACAATATCCTCATCGGCTGCTCTGTCCCCTGCAGTTTGAGGATGCAAGAATGCAGGCTCCATGTAGGCAGGGGCCAAACTGATCTTCCTCTTTGCCTTGTCCCTAGGGCCTGGCATGACTCCTGACCTAAGCAGGTGCTTGATGAACAAATGAATGAAGGGCCTGCTACTACTTTATCCCAGGCATTGTTTGGTCTTTGATTAAAAGCAGGCAGCATTTTAAAAAAGTAAGCGGCTGTGAATGGAGAGCCATGGCTGAAACAGGTGAAAAGGCAGAAGTGTTCTGTAGAATGTGTTCAGAGTTGAATGCTCTTAGATTAACACTTGATGAAAAATAATTGCAGTGCTACAAAGGGATGCAAATGAGACCAAGCACACTAAGGAATGATCATTATCTTTATTCATACACACTTGCTTCCAAACTACAATTAATGTACCTAACAAAGCAAATCATGCAAACAAAGATTAGAGGTCCTACAAATCGAGGAAAGCAATGCAGTAATTTACACATCCATTTCACCTGCTATATAACCAAATGTTAACTGACAGTTGAATTACCTCTATGTTCTGTCCTTAGGTGCTTATACAGGAGGAAAAACCTTAACGTCCATTTTTTTTCTCCATACAAATTTGGGGTCTTATATGATGTTTTTCAATAAATGCTTTAAAAATGGCATGGCTTTCAAAAAACAAAAACAGGTAACATGTAGGAAAACCAATTTCAAATGTTTCCGACTGTCTATAAAAGATATTCTGAAAGACCGTAATAGTAAGGATAGGAGGTAAATTTTTAGAAAATCTTTACTCAAAATAGGAACCACCTGCACGTGTAATTTTGAATAGTTCACTGAACCCTCTCAAAAAAGAATGACATTTTTCCAGAGAGAATACCAACAGGAATCTACAAACAACCCCAAGAAGAGATACTCCTAAAGTTAAGCGCAGGAGACAAAGACACAGCTTTATCAGAAAGTGCAAAGCCACCTTTGTCTTTAGGGGAAAAAAAAGGTTTTTATAAAGTGAACTGGATACCTATTTTCTGAAAAGTAGGATTCTGTCTACTCACATATGCAATAGCTATGAAACAGAAGCTAGGAGGCAAATTTTCTGCTGCTTCTAATTTCTTGGGATATTGAAGTAGTTCTGAATTGCCCGGTGGGCAAAATCCTAACAGGGCATCTCTGAATTTTCATCAAATGTGAGAGATCTGGGGATGGGTGGAGGGCTGAAAACAGCTGAGGAAGCATCCTTCTCCTCTCACCAAAAGGTGGTTACAGAGCCTCACAGAGCAAGACAAAGGGTCCCAGAGACCCTGGGAGTGCTCCTCTAGGGCTGCATCGGGGAGGGGGACAATATAGCCATCTTTCCTACAGTTTGAAAATATCTGAACCTCAGGCAATTATCCTGTCTATCAGAAACAGGAAGAACGTCACCCTGCCAAGTTCCACCGGAGCTTGCAACCCTTCTCACGTGGACGACACACTCCATCGGCTTGGCTAACTAAGTCCTGCAGTGGGAATGCAGGTCAGGGACATCCTAGCTGACCCAGGCTGTCTTCCTTCAGGCTCCACACAATTGGAATTTTACGAAATTGTCATAGCTTCATTTAAAAAACTCATTTTAAAAGAATTATTAAAGTTCTTTATAAAAAGTACAAATAGCCCTGGTATGTTTTCTCTTGGAATTAACCAATTAATTTCTTCCTTTAGGATAAAAAAGTGTCTTTGGAACTTATGGGCTTTATTGTAGGGTCATTGTAAGGCCATTTGATGTCTGTGACCTACGTGGTTGTTAACTGACAGCTGATCACACAGATGAGAGGCACAGGGGTGAGTTATGCACACTTTGAGTCCACTGAGTGCAGACACGACAGAATTAATAGGTGGCATCATTCCTGGATGTCTGCCTTCATCCACATACAACTCAGGTAACCTTTTCTAATTTTCTCAAGTTTTCTAACAGCAGAAATGTATCGTCTTACCTAGTTTGCTGCATTGGCTCAAATGGGACACGATGGGAATGTTGACAGACCAGTATATTTCATAAACTGTAGCCCAAGCAGCTCAAGAAAAATGATTTAAAAATATTTCCCAACCCTGTTGGTCAAGTTAATGTGTACACATGAATAACCAGAGTGCAATTCTCCTCCCTTATCACCATCGTGCCTGTCACTGTCCCTGTAACTGTCCTGGTCCTCACCCTTTGGGGCCTTTGGCTCAGCGTCCATTTCAAAGCAGGTTGGTGTGCTCTGGAGGGGCCAGGCACGCCTGCCCTGGCGGGGTTACAAAGAAACAAGAAACAGTCTGTGTACACACAAGAAATTGATGACTTCATGAGACCAAGGTGAGAAAATGACTGTCAGATGGTGTCACCTTCTGGAGGCTTTTAAAACCTAACACTCTCACTTTCTCTCTTCAGTACTGAGAAAACAAATTCCAGCAAAAAAGCCTCCTACTTCTGCTAAGTGGAAGCAGGTGGGAAGTGCAGTGTTTGCTGTTTTTGCGACTTCTCCATCCATCCTTGGCAGCCATAATGCTCAGCAGGAAGTCAGAGAGGAAAGGGTGGAAGCAGCTGGCCCCCAGGCCCACTAGGTGTTCTGACTGTGCCCAAAGAACTGAGAGCCATTTCAAGGAGGGGTGGAGCTTCTGGAAGCTGGTGAGGATGTTGGTGGCATGGGGCCAGGAGGAACAGGCTGTGTCCCTGGCAAAAAGCACAGTCTTGAAGACCAGCGGTGACTTGGTCTGTACCAGTGCCCCAGATGGAAAGCCACGGAGATACTGCTGCTCCTTGGCCCTCTATACAAGGGTCTCTCTGGATGCTCTCTTCTCTAGCTCCCAGCCAGTTCAGCCCCAACTCACTGTCCTTTGTCAGCATGTCAATGGGCAGCTTTCTTGGGGTCAACACCCTACTTCCAGCAAGTTCCTGTCATCTCTGCCAAGGATGTTAAGTCACAGAAGTGACCAACAATCCTTTGCTGGGTCACATTAATCTTGGTCTATGACAATCTTTCAACCAATCAACTCAGGACAAGCTTCCAGAGAGCTCTGTATACCCCCTCACCCCAGCTCTCTACCAAAATTCCTAATAAAAAGCCTAATATATCCTTTGAGAAAAGGCAGACAGCAATTCTGCAACTCAAATGAGGCCACAGGGATAAAAGAGGAGATGTAGTGAGGAGCAATCACTCTGGTTCCTGGGGTCTCTCATCCACCTGTCATATTACTTTCTGCCTGGAGGTAGGCCTCCTATTATCCCAAGGGCTGCAACTGATAGCATACTCTGGCTCCTTCCACTCAAACCAAGCAACGGGTGACTTTGGACGCAATGCTAAAAGCAGGGCTGCCAGCTCACTGGCCTACAGCCACAGAAGTTCTGCTGCTGAGCACCAGCCACTTTCTGAGGGAAAATAACACAGAACAATTTAAATTGCCTTTTGGGGTCCAAGCCTGAAGGGTCCTGCAGAGACTCAGATGTGCTAGATTTTTGTCTACAGGGCCTGGCAATGCGGGCAGTGCTCAGGGTCAGGTACTCTCTTGAGTCCCCTTCAAGGTCCCCTCTGATGCCAGCCTCCAACACAGTTGCTGAAGTCCAAACACTAGGCCTTTCCCTGCTGTTCCACTTCATGCAAGGTCCGTAAAGTAAGAAAATGGTATTGAAATTTCCTCAGTAATTTCTGTAGATCACAGTTGTTAATGGTTATCCACATAAGTTAGTCTTTCAGCAATAACTGCCTTGGGCTGAACAGATTTTTTAAAGCATTAGCCTTTCTCTAAATTTAATACTCATTGTATAAAACAGGCTACACAATGAACACATCCTCAGGCCCTGATTTTTACCATTAATCCCTCAACCCCATCCCAGTTTGTTTTCCAGTCTGTTGTCCCTTAGGCAGAGTGCTGGCCCCAGGGTCAGGGTCCTTACTTTGAAAAACAGTCACACATTCTCTAGGAACACAAGACAGCTGAGAGGTGGAACATATTTTCTAGAGTAGCAATCATTTAAAGCTGTGTTTTGGCTGAGGGAAAGCTCAAGCCTGCTGCTTGCTTAAAATAAGCAGCAGCTGGGCACACTGGACAAATGGTCTGTAACCTGTGTTCCTTTCCAGGACTTTCCTCATCTCGTGGGGCTTGGCTGGGATCAGCCTTGTTGCTGCTCCACCTGGGGTGAGGGGACTGACTTTTGTCTCCTAGGCTCTTTCTATAAACAAATTCTTTTCCCATTAGACAAAATGGAGTGTCTTGATAAGGACATGTTCCCAGAATGTAAGCTGATCAGCAGGACTTCAGGGGTCAATGTGCAGGGACCCCTTTTGAGTTTTAAAGTCTAGAGTTCATAAAACATGGCCAAAGAAACTGCTCTTTTCTGGTCTGGCCTGTTTCCTACTCCAAGTCTCCTTCCAGGGATTTCCAGGCCTCTTATGTGAAAGTACCAGAGTAAGTGCATTATATGAACTTCAGACAAACATCCAGAGAGTAAAAATAAGGAGAGCTTAGCTGGAGATGCTTTGGGAGGAAACAGAACAGCTTTCTATAAGGACCAATAGCTTCTTTCATTCTGACTCCTTTTTTGTGCTGCAGAAAACTAGTTCTTCTCAGGACAATGCATTGGGAGGATGTCTTGCCAAAGGCATGCTCCTCGCAGATGGGGATGACCAATTCTAGCAACAGCTAGAATGAAATGTGCAGCTTCTGAAAAGAGTGTGTTGGTAACTGCAGGGACTGACATATGGTTTGTCTCACAAAGCTTGTATCTTCTGGAACAATGGTGGGTCATTTTGGGGCAGCAATACAGTCTACGTCCTTCTGGTGTGTCCAGGTACACATAGCAAGTAGGGAATTGTTCCATCCATGCTCCCCTCTAGTCCCCAACAATCACAGGCTGAAAGAACAAAACACACAGACACAGAAACACACACACACACACACACACACACACACACCCCTTTCAGCCCAGGTGTTGTGACAATGCCACATGTACACAAACATACCACGAAAGCTGGATTCAAACACTTCTCACTGTCCCCAAAAGGAAGAGGAACTCAAATGAAAGAGGATATTAAGAAGCTAAGAGAGTCTCATCTCAAAAATAATCCCCACAAACAAAACTTTGGTTTGCAGGTGGAATCAAATATATATATATATATATATATATATATATATATATATATAAAATCTCCTAATTAAACATGTAAAATAGCCATTCATTTTTGAAGTTAAATCTACATTACAAAATTAATATATCTGATACAGTGCCAATGTGCAGGGGGAGGGGGAAGAGAAAGCACAGCAGCAAAGGATTAAACTAAAACTTAATCATAAAAGCAGATAAACATAAACCTTCACAAATATAGCACAATTGTATCTTATAAAATTATTATAATACTCTACACTTGATACGATTATATCAATAATATAGATTCACTTGTTATTAAGGTTTATTATAAACATGCAAAATCCATTGCATGATGCATCTGCAAAATATATTAAAATCCTTCTAGCAGGAAAACATCTTTCAGCTGATAAATATCCAAGTGTCCTGTTCTACAGCTTCAGTTGTGTCATTCAACACAACTGGAAGTGGGAACCCAACCTGTATTATTTTTCATCCCTAAGTGGATGTCAAGGGCTGGAGAAGGGAGAAAAATAAATCAATAGGTACTGATGATGCTAGAGTCAACATGTTAAATTACTGTACAGTGTACTTTCATAAATGACATCGCAGCCTATTAAATAAATAAGTAAAAAAAAGGGAGTGGGGTATACACTTCAGCTTCTTAGGAAGGGTAACAAGAACAACATAGGTACCAAAATATTCATGTGTGGGGGGGAGGTTGGCTAACAACACTGGTGAGTAGTGGCATGATTACTGATGGCACCCTGGATTGAAGAATAATCTCCCAGAGATTAAAATGGACATACATACAGACTAGTTTATCCTTGATCTGAAATGATTTCACATGCTCATTTAAGAAAATCCTTAGATGATTTGGCCTCTTAAAAAGAATGTAAGTATCAAGATAGTTATCAACCAGTAGGGCAACAGATGATAGATTCACCCAACTCTCATTTGAAGTTTTCATTTTCTTTTCCTTTCTTTCTTAAACTGCTGGACTACAGTTGGGTTATACTCTTTGGGAACAGTGATTAGGTCCATTCTAGCCTTTCAGATTCTAGGATCTTTTTCCACTGAGGCAGAGAACAGAAGCAGTAGGTATCTTGAAGCCTCTCCTACCCCTAGTCCCTCTTTGCTCACTCTCTGGGCTCCTTGTTCTTTCATTCCAAAGACATCTTGGGTGGAGATGTTTCCAGTCCATTGAGTTGGAACAGTTTCATTTAATATCTCTGGTTAGGGGATCTTGATGGTGAAAATCCACAGATGGAGGATATGGAGAATATGTCAAATCGTACCAAAAAGGGGCAAGAGTCTGTTTGCTTTCTAGGAAATGTTAACCTACAGCCAGGTGTGACTTCTACATAATTAAACTGGACACTGTACATATGTCATCTTCCACTAAGACAATGTTCTTGGTTGTAAGAGAGAGACCCTGAAAAGTCAATCACATGTGAACTAATGACCCTACAAATTTCAGGCCTCCATGTGGAACAAGACACAGGCTGTGGCCTTCAAATATTAGGATTAAGGATAATTTCCCATTTCTGGGGTTGGGGGTTAGGGGATAGGGAAGCATTTGCTCTCATTGGTGAGTTTCATACTGCACTCTGCAAGATCGGGTGTACAAACTGGGGGTTGACATATGAGAACCCTTCAAAATCAGACTGGTCTATATTAGCAATGACCAGCTGATCTGGTGGCGTTAAGACAGGCTGCCCTCGTGTGAAGAACTTGTCAAAATTTTCAGCTCCTTTGCCACACTGTGGAGAAAAAAAAAGAGGGAAGTTCAGTACATATTATGAAACACAGGGAGCAGCTCTGACAGCACTCTGTGGGGAAGGGCGTGGACTGGGGAAACTGGGGCTGGTTAGGCAGGAAGATCTTGGAGGGACTGCAGGCCTACTGGAATCAGAAGCCAGGCACAGCAAACAATAGTTACTTGACTGTAAATCTTTGCATACACCCAGAATGAAAACCATAGGTGGAAATCTACTATTGGCAGTAAGGTGGCAACAAGGAGACAGCCTTTCTTATTTCACTTTCACTTCACTAAGCAAGCCAAGCTATGAGCATCGAAGTTGTACATGCAGAGCCATCAGTCATGGCACCATGTTTTAAGGCCAGGATGTTGGTTGAGGCTGCAGGCAGTTACTCTTGAACTGAGTGGGTGTGGATACTGCCCCATATCTGGTCCTTTGTAAAAATGTCTTTTATAAAGCAAAAGCGGCTTATCTTTGCCTTCCAAGTGGGACATTTTAGAAACACCAGACCCTAAACTCTCCTTAGTCAATAGGGACAAGGTATGGTGGCAAGGGTGGGAGATGTGCTCCTGGGTCCAGCAGGAATTCTGCTACAGTTGATCAGCTGGCAGACAGGGCAATGTGGTGCTCATCTGCAGGGTAGTCTCAGGCTGAAGGAGATGTACAAAGGTGCTCTGGGGAGTCTGGAGAGGCAGAGCAAAGCCTGCTGCCTGTTTTGAATATTACTCTTCCAGGATCCACCAGGATTCTGTGCACATCAGGGCTGCAAGCCAATCTGCTCTTTGGTGGTCTCTGAGAGACACAGCACACAGTTGCATAAGTAGCACTGCTGGGGAGTCTGACTCAATTTGAGGGAAGTAGGTGCCATCCTCACTTTTCCTGCCACCCAGAAGCACTGTAGTATGTCAAAATCTCCTGGCTCCAAGGGTGATTCTGAAATAAGGAGAGCTGGGCATTTCACTGGTAACTAATAATGATTTTTCAACATGTTGCAATTTACTGCTCTCTTACCTGCTGGTAGTTCTATAAAGGAAATGTGAGTTAATTCTGAGCAAATATACATTTTAGCCCAATCAGGCATTCTTGTATCTTTAATGGAGGATAGCTCTTGGTAGACTACGAAGTGGGGTCTATATGATTTACTCACCTGTAAGGTGGGGAGAATAACTGTACCTCCGTCTCTGGGTTGTTATGAAGGTTAAATGTGCAGTTTCACATAGGACCCAGCTTATGATCAGAGTACGATACATATTGCTATTTTTTTATAAGACAAGTTTAGTCTCATGGGCTGCACTTTCTCACGATCTCTTTTACCTCCTTTTCTTTTTCTTTTTTTTTTTTTTGAGACAGGGTCTCACTATGTAGTTCAGGTTGGCCTTGAACTCATTATGTAGCCCCAAATTATTACGTTGGCCTCAAACTCATGGTGATCCTCCTGCTAAGCCTCCCAAGTGCTGAGATTACACGTGTGTGCCACCATACTGAGCTCACCTCCTTTAATTTCTAAGGGTTTCTAGTTTCATTGAAGCTTTCCCATCTATGGCAAAATAAAACTCACTCCTAAGTACCTGTTGAGATATAAAGCATGTCCTAAATTCAAAGTAAGATCTTCATAAATAACAGCCTTCTTTACTGGGGTCATTTTTATTTTAATAAGCAACCATCCACCCCAAACCCAAGGAGACTTTGTACCACAGTGACTGGGGGATTTGCGTGGGGCATGGGTAGTGGGAGAGGGTTGTGTGTGCTGATGTTGTCTGAGGGCTTATCGAGTCAATCATCAGAGGCCACCCAGACTAAGAGACCTACTCATCACAGTCCTGCCTCCCACAGATGGGATAGAAAAGCTTCACTCCGAATTTCCATGATGCTTTTCTTTAGAAGAGTACAGAGCACTTCAAAGCAAAGATCAGCAGAGGCAGAGTCCACAATTCCCATACATGCATATTCCATCTTCAAGAAGCACATAAAGGCACACTGTCCCAACCCCCACCCTGCCCCGGGAATTAATCCGGGAATCTACTTGATTCATTAGTCAGACAAACAACAAACAGAAACTAGCTTCCATTGGTGCACCACATTCAGATACCGTTGTGATGATGGGAAAAGCTAAAGAAATAGCTTTCCTTTTGAAATAGCAGTGATTCGTAACCAGGGAAGATTTTCCTCCCAAGGGACTCATTTTTGATTGTCATGAGTCGGGCAACCGGTGCCACCGGCACCTAGTAGATGGAGACCAGAATGCTGCTAAACATCCGACAATGCACAGGACAGCTGCTCCCAGCAAAGATTTCTTGGCTCAAAATGTCACCAGTGCTGCTGTAGAGAAAACCTGGGACATATTTACGTGGACTGTAATGTGAGGCTGCATAGGTCCCAAGGTCAATATGAAGGCAAATGGAGGAGCCTAACAAGGAAATTGTGCAGGAACAGTTATATGTGAGAACAGAGAATGGAGAAGCTGCAGAAGCCCAAGGCAAAAGCAAAAGCAGTGTAAGCAAGTGTTATAGCCTCAGGGGAGTTGGCTTTGAGGAAAATACCCTTTTGGAAACTGATGAAACAACAATACCTACTGCCTGGATGAACTCAAGTGAATCTACTACTGGTGCTCCCAGAGGCTGGGATGTGTACTTCCTTAATAAGACATCATTTGGCTTCTCTTGATACTCACTAACCAGGCAAAGATGAACAAGAAGGAATTTCTGGGAAAAAAGCAATAAAAGAATGTGAATCCCTAAATGGAAGGACAAGGCTGGCCACAGTAAGATGTTCTCTATGCCTTGGCCAGATATATGTCTGTTTAGCTTTAGGTTTACTGATTCGTTCTGTGAAAGTACTGCACAGGTCTGACCCTTTCCTTTGAGTACCATCTTTACGGTACTCTATTCACAAATCACCTTCCAATGGGAAACTTCCAAAAGCCATAGCTTTATGCTCAAAGAAAAATAAAAAGCAACCTAAGAGGAAAGTTCTGAAAATCTAAAAAGGGTACCACATAAACATGAACACTGAGAAGGGTAAGGATGTACGCTTGAGGATATCACATTCTACAGTTTGTGTCCCAGGAAGGGTTACTCTTAAGGGGTTTCATTGCTTGTGAAGTCAAATAGTGTAGTAGGTGAAGCAAAAGCCTTCTGTGGCTAAAGTCTCAAGCCACGACCATGCTGATGACTGCAGAGCTAAGAGGAAACCATGGGCCCCAGATCAATGTGATCACTGCTCTGTGATCACACTGGGTGGCAATGCAGCTATTAGCCTCAAAACTGCTCACCACTGGGAACATCCTCCTCTTCATTCTCACTGCAAATCTCTTTGGAATTTTACTCAACTAGGGGGAGGGGGCAGACTGGAGGTGGGGAGGAAGGGAGGAAAGGAGGGAAGGAGAGACAGAGAGATCACATTTTAGCAAATGAAAGTTTTTCTTAAACTGGTTCACTTAGGTGAAGAGACAGGAGCAAGCACAGGGCGAAGGCAAAGAGTGAAAAATGAGCCACTCAAGTTCAGATGCATCAGTGGTGGGACAAAAAGGGGTCATGAGTGTATCTTAGCAGGCGATAAGGAATAAAGCCCTGATAAGCTGCAGGCTGAGTCTGAAGAATGGATTGAGATCCCAGACTCACAATGACACTTTATTCTGAGGGAGATTATACCAGAAGAAAGTCTCCTTCCGCCTACAAAGGCACTGGGGGAAACACTATTTTTACCATATGTTTAGTACTGTGAAAAAACCTGCCTATTTTCCTGATACAGAGTATCTTTCAATGCTTTGAAAATGAACCCTCCATACCTCTAAGCAAAATTAAGCCCAGGAAGAGATAATCTCCTTTAGGCAAAATTGGAGAAGATCTTGAACTACTTGTTTTTTAAAATGTTATGCAGAAAATTGCCATGGACCAGCACCTCTAAGGATCATAGAAGTCAGGGGTCTCTGGATCTTGGGAAAATACAAACAATACATCTAACAGGTTATTGCATTCTCAATGAAGAAAAGTCTGCCTACTACTTATGATCTAACCTTACTGCCAACAATCAGCTTAACGGGCAGTGGGCCTCGGGTGCCATCTTAAAGCTGGGTAGAGAATAAGAAGAGGCAGAGATGAAAGGGTTAAGGCAGCACCTAGTAGAACTGTGAATGAGCAAGTGAATGAGTGACAAATGAAGCCATCACAGCTGCAGACGCCTTCCTGACACCTCAGGTAAGAAGCAGGAAGGTTATTACCATAGTCATTTGAAGCCTCCAAGGCGGTCTGTGACTCTGGCAATTTGGGTTGTCTATGGCCTCCAAGCTCTAGGCCACCTGACACACAGAGCATCTAAGGCAACCTGTGAGCAAAACCCTCGGGCTGGGTGTCTCTGGGCTTCACCCACGGAGGCTTTTGCCAGCTAGGAAGTGATATGCCACATAACTGGCATGGGACAAAAAATGGAAGGGAAGAGGGCAGGAGACAGTCCACACCTGACTGGGCCACTGTGTTAGCCCAGAGGAGGTCCTCTGGTACTCCCTGAGACCGCATGGTGTTTTGTGTTCACTGTGGAGGACTGACGCCTGATGGAAGCTGGCAGCACGAACAATGAAGGACCAGACTTAGATCACAAGGCCCAGGGTACAGCTGTGAGAAATTCACTGCATCTCTCTGTAAAGTAAAATGAAGGCAATCCACCTTTCAAAGCGGTTGTGAGGATGGAGGAATGAATGTGTGAGAGAGCGTTCTCAATGATGAGGCTGATAGAGACATAAGGTACAACATGTGTAGCAGTGTGCAAAAGCTATGTGATTAATATTTGAGGCATGAACACTACTGATAATCCATGTCCTTTTGTATAGACTGTAGAATTAACTCTTCTGTCATTTTGACATTCCTCAGCCATTTGGCAAATTCAAGAAATAAAATGAACCCAGGAGAAATCAGGCATGTTTGTAAAGATGCTGCAAAGCATGCAATGATGTGAACTCCAGGGGGAAGGTGGGATCTTAACGATCTCCACCCACACCCTGTGTGGCAAGCAGCCCACTTCCAAGCCCTTGTGTCCTATGAGGGTGCAGGGAGAGACTGAGCTGTGTTGCTTTCTGGCCGTGATTCTTACCAGTGACAGGCCACGGAGCACGAGCAGTGCACATGATGGTCTCACTCCTGCCCTTTAACTTGGTGTCTCAGTCAAGTCAAATAAAACCTGAGGGCCATGGGCATGGGAACATGAGTACTAAGAAATATGGTTGTTAGAAAGCAAAACTAAACAAAATCCAGAAGAGTGGGCAGAGTGCAGAATAAATAAAGCAGAAACATGTCATAAAACTACAGGGAAGTAAACACACAAAGGTGGGAGTGTTGCTACAATTCTACATGCAGCAGGATGGGCCTCCTCTCAGGGAACCCTTAGACATGTTTCAAGTGCCAGGGCTGAGGGAACTGTAGTGCCGTGCTGTGTAACAGGGCATATTAATTAGAACATCCCCACCGTCTCTGTTCACATTATGTACTATCTTCATGGAATTAAATAACCAACAGGAGAAGTGAATGGGTGTGTTCTGCCTCAGAATTCCTGGGAGGTGAGGTCCACACTGTGGAATCCCCCAGTGAGGGGCTCTGGCCACTGCTCTGCCCTTTCCATGAAGATCAGCATGCTCAGGGAGGGGTCTGCGTGCATGACCAACGCAAGCAGGAACACACAGTTAGAGGTTAAAGTGAGGTTAGTTTGCTCATTTAGGCACTCATGTTTTGGAAATGTGCTCACCGAAGGCCTGGATGCCCACTGAAGCCAGTGCATTTTGGTACAGAAAGTCTGGAGAATAAGAATGGACAGAGGAGAGGATTTGGAGAACAGTCAGTTCCTAGTCTTGGAATTCCAGAATGGAGAACGGCCTTGTAAAGAATGCCATGAACCCACTTGAGCTGACATGGTAAAACCTCTGCAGCACATATGTTGTTATGTGAAGGATGCAGGATACAAACCATGGTATAGCCTCACTTATGTGTGTGTTCACACATGCATCTAACTTTCTAGAGGTTACAGAAAAGATCATGAGTAGTGGGATCAGTAGTTGGGGAGGGAGAGGTATCTATCCTTTTATATCCTTTTTTCACTGCTTAACTATTTCACCTCAAAGAAAGTGTTTAATAATAATAATAATTGTTCTAAAGGGATTGGGACCTTGCCCACTTTCTGCCAGCATCATCCGTCCTGAGGGCCTAGAAGTGGGGTTGTGGTTTCCCAGACAAAATTAAACAGTACTCACCTCACCTCTTGCCTTAGAGCATTATCTCAGAAGGACAAATGCTATTCAGAGAGGTGAGTTTTACTCATGGATGACACAGGCTATAAGCCCTATTTCATGTGTGCATTCTCATAGGCGGACAAATCATGCATGAACAAGGGCAAAGGTTCTGACTTAGCAGAGGCTGTTTCCTATGGAGTAAGAATGTGTATTCTGTTTGGTCTTTATATTAGTGGCCAGCTTCATAGGACTTTATGCTCCTTTTCCAAGAACAATGTAATGCCCAGCGCAGGCAGGGATGTTCAATTCAGACAAGGGGAACTTGTCAGTCATTTCAAACAGCTTGAGTCCGACAGGGTTGTACTTATGCCACCCTTCACCACTGCAGCTCCAAGGCTTGCAATACTGTTACCTATTTCTATTGATTATTATTTTAAGTGTTTCATTTCTTCCAATTACGAAAGTATTGGGGAAAGTAGCAAAGAATACAAAAAACTGCTTGCCGCTAATTAACCAAGTAAAAAATACCATCTTGGACTGGTTTAAAGGACTAAAGCAAACCTACATACATCATGATGTGATTTCTTCCAGCCTTCAAAGGCTGCCTGGTGTTTTTATATTGCCAGCAAGGTTCCCTAAGTCTTGAGAATCTCAGTTTTAATTAGCATCACCATTACTGGCTCACTGGAAGGGCCAAGAGAATGACTCTGCTTGTCACTCAAGAGAACTGCTTAATGCACCCATGGTATTGTATCAGTTAAACAGTCATGGCAGGGCCCTCCTCTTTTACCTGGATAGCTGCTGCTCTGTACAAATAACTCTGCAGAGTAACTGTTCAAAGAACACTGTACATGAGTTGTGCTCATGTTTAGAAAATACACATGGAATTATTTAGGTGTCAAGAGGCACAAAACCTGCACCTTATTTTCAAGTGGTGCAGAAAAGTGTTTGTCTGTGTGTGTGTGTGTGTGTGTGTGTGTGTGTGTCTGTAGACACACAGGCTCAGACAGAGAATGGAAAAAGAACAATACACTAAACATGGTGAAATGTTAACATTTAGGGAATCTGGGTAAAGGGAATGCAGAAATTCTTTATATAATTTTTTTCAATTCTTTTGCAACTCTGAAACTAGAAGTTTCAAAGTATTTTTTTTAAAATATAAAAAGGACCACTATACGAACCCTGACAATGAAATCATCATCAAACTCTCTAGTCAAGCTAATGACACTGTGAAATACAGCCTGCACGGCAGCAGGAGGACTCCTTGACTGTACCTTCTCACCAAAGAAGCACTCACCATTGTTCGTTCTCACTACTCTTACTCTCTTTGGCTCTTGCTGCAAGGATGACAATGTCTGGACAAAAGTTATTCTATTTTTTCCTCTCTCTTTTTGATAAAATAACTATAGTAGTGTCCCAAGAAAGGCCATCTCTGAAAGACAGGCCCATTTTCAGAGTGCCCCACTCACCTGTTGATGCTGGCATTCTTCTTCAATGGTAACTTTATAAATATAATTATATAGAAATATATAAAATATATAAATATAAAGAATCTTATATTTTGCGGGGCACTTTGGTCTAAGGTTAACTTCACCAGTGTCACTCTGGCAACTGGGAAGATGATTAAAAAGACCTCCCACTCTGAGAACCCTGAGTCCTCTGGATAAGCCTGTGGCTCTCCAGTGGTGTAATATCTCTATCCTCCTTAGCAAGTCTGTGATTCTGGAATAATCTATCATTGGAGGTTCAAAAAAATAAAAATAAAACAAAGAAGATAGATTCCTGACTATAAGCACACATTTGGTATCCAGAAGTACCCAGGAAATAACTGTGAGCACTTGAAGTCCTAGAGCTGGTATCTGACAATAAGTCAAGGTTAACACCATGGGACCCAGGAGCAGTACCACATATGAGGACAGCTAACCATCTTTAATCCTGTAAATTCCAGGGAAATTGATTTCACCAGTGCTTGCTAGAAACTCACAAGCACACTTTGCCAAGACAGGCAAGGTTCGCCATCCAGGGCTCTGAAAGCCGCTCTGAGATAGGTCCAGGAGCCGGCCCCCAGGCACAGTGAGTCAGGGGCTCTGGGCACCATGCTGCCTGTGTTGTTGTATCCCTCTTTGAAATACCAAAACCACCTGTCAGAGAAGGCTCAGGTCTGTGTTTATCTGTAAGCCCTTTGGCTTTTCATCCGGTGCTGGGTCAGGGAGCCATGCTTTATACTGAGAGACCTGGGAAACCACATCCCAAAATAATGTTCATTTGTGGTCAGTTCTGCCTGCTGCTGGGGTTCACCACGGCATCTCTGCAGCTCTGACTAGGGTCCCTTTCCTCTGTCCTAAATGTCCTCTTTGCCTGAACTGTTGTTGGCATGGTAGTTTTGCTCCAGCATGATGCCCTTCCATGAAATGCCCCTTACCTGGGACTAGAGCCAAACGCTGAGGCTGAGCACATCACATACAGAAGGACCGGGAAAAGCTGAGCTCACAGGTGGTTCTTTGCTGCCCCTGCAGGGACCGGAACCTCCCCACTTACTTCTTTGCACCTGACTCTCTTCTAGCTTGTGACTGAATGCCTGGCACCGCTTGCTTCTAACCTCCTTTGCCATGTGTCTGCCCTGCTGCCCCAGCTCCTGCCCTGTGTTCTTCCTGGTTCCTTCCTCTTCCATGCACTGGGCCTCAGGCAGGAGGAGCTTGCTACACATAGATGCACTGCTTCCTCCCTCTGGCCGCCGCTCTCCCAGCTCTAAGGTCCCTGTTTTCAACTTCTGCTTGTTTGTGTTTGGAGGCTGTTTCTTTACTTTTTTTGAGAAAAGGTCTGGATATGTAGCCCAGATTGGCCTCAACATGATCCTCCTGCTTTAGCTTCCCAGTGCTGGGACTACAGGTATGCGCTGCCTAGCCTGGAGAGGTCGGGGGAGAGGATACTGTTTCTTTACAGCCAAAGGCAATTTATTCTTCCTTTTTATTTTAACCAGCACTCAGTTAAAAAAAAAAAAAGAACAAAAAACAAACAAGCAAAAAGTAGGACTCCAGAAAATAAAAAATTAAATACTGCTCATACCTCATCTGTCTGCTATGGGAACCACTTTGCCTTCAGTGACTTCCATGGCCCACAGGGAACTGCTCATATTTTTGGCTGCCTGAGCTAAATTACCATTGGTTTTTCCTACATGTGAATTTGGGGCCAAGTATCCATCCATGAAAAGTGGGAAACTGCAAATAAACAATTTCTTCTGAAATCAAGAAGAAGTAGAAAAAAAGAAAGTGTTTATGGTCAGCTTCACTGCTCCTCATCTCTTTCCAGAAAGTGATAGACAAGTAATTGCATTTTGTTCAGCCCTTAAAGCAGGGTCAGTACATGTCTCTGTGCTGTTCCTACAAAGCCGCCAGCTGTGTTTGGGATGCTACTGCCTACCTTTCATGTTTAATTCAAGAAGATAAGTAAGTACAGAAGGGAGAAGAGAACATAGAAAATCCCATTTATCCCTCTGTCCTCCTCTCCCAGACCTCCCAACCAGATTTCGTGCCCTGAAGGACCCCTGAGAACGCCCATGGTTCTCGGAGGCTAAAGACAAGGTGGGGGTGGCAGATACATAAGCGCCTATTTGCAGTGATGATGCAGGAGGAAGTCAACCGACCTGATTAATTTTAGTTGGTCTTCAATCTGTGCTAAAAATGTCTTAGGAAAATAAAGTCAAGTGGGCTCATCACCAGCAGTTTTATTCTTGGACCAGAGGACACACAGGCACTTCTGATAGGAAGATGCTGGTCTGAGAACAACGCTTGTGTGGCCCACCCTGCCACTCCAGGGTTCCCTTGGCCCGCTCATGGGGCACCCCTCAGGCACAGATTTGGACAGGACTAGCAGGTGGGTGGTTGTGACACTGACGATGGGATAAAGCAGCTCTCCTTGCAGTCTTGAGAGGAAAGTACTGGGGCAGCAGCCCAGCACTGGCTAAGACAGGGGAGGCCGAAAGGCGTGGGTCCCGCGGCCCTCCGAAACAAAGCGCAGGGACATGCAGGTGCCCTGGGCGCTGCAAAAGGGGCTGGGGAGATACGTGAGGAGGTTGGCGTCTTGAAGACATTCAGTGCCTCTCGAGAGATACAACGTTAAGAAGGGCACACATTGGCTGCCATCAACTATCAGAAGCAGCCGTGGGGCTTTCACTGAGGCAGAGTGACGGCGCAGTGGGGAAGCACACGGCCTCTGTCCCGGCTCTGTCACCGGGCAGCTGTGTGTCCTCCCTTAAGTTACTCAGCCTCTCCACACCTCAGTTCTCTCCACTGCCAACTGGGGACAATAATACCCTTCTCACAGGGGCGTCAGGAGGATTAAATGGAGCCCATATTTGTAAAGCACCGAGAACAGGGCCTGGCGGGTAGCGTTTGTTAAATAAATGGAAGAAATGGGAATCCCACAGAAGAATCTGAATAAAATTGACAAGGTGAGGACTGGCAGTTGCCATGTGTCACAGACACGGCAGCCACGTGGGAGCTTCCTGTGATCTAGTAAAGATGGGTGTATGTTTCAGGCCCCATTGGGGCACGGCAGATCCAGGAAAGTCAGAGACAGGCGTGAGGCCTGCGTCCTGCCGAGGACCCAGGCAGGGCAAGGAGTCCGGCTGGGCTTGGCATGGTGTCCCAAATCCAGTCCCCTGCGCAGACTCACCCTGGCTAACGGTCTGAGGCTCTGCAGCTGCCCTGTTAAGGGGAAGGATCGCAGGGCTCCCCATCCTCTGTCCTTATTCTCCAAAGCCAACAGGCATCCTGGCTGCTTAGACTCCAGGACTGAGGACAAGGGCGGGACTTGACTATTTTCCTCACCCTGCTGAAGCCAGGGTTACTGACTTCCTTTCTCCGATGGAAAGGGTGCATAGGTCATAACCAGAATGTGGGAAACCCTGGACACAGGCTGCTTTTTCTGGACTCACCACTTTGGGCTTGAACGGTGGTTGGATCTCCCTGCTCTCCAGCTTCTCCCAGTCGATCCTCCGGAAGAAGGCATGCTCTCTCACATCTCTCTCCCCCTCGGGCCCACAGCCCAAGCGCTTGGCTGGGTGTTTGGTCATCAGCTGGAGAAAAAGGAGGAAGTCAGCAGGTTGCACAACAGTGGATTCCCAGAGACAGTGCCTTCCCTTGGCCTGGCTGTGCCTCCAGCATGGTGGTGGGACTGCCTGGACAGCGTCAGGAAACTTACCAAGAAACTCCCAAATACAATGTGCCAAGGGTGACTTTTCTACAGGGGTTGCTATAAGGAAAATAGAAATCACCCTGAACCCATGGCTAGATGGGTGGTATTCTACATGTATACCTGGTGAAAAGGATTGTGATCATTAAAAATCATATGTACTGAAATTACGGCAGACCAGCACCACACAGGACACTATAACAAGCACCATAGCATATTTATTGTCTTGCCCCAAAATTATCAGTCAACGCCTCTTGGATTAGCAAAACAGACACTGTAACAAGAAGATGGCCAATTAATTTCAACATGCTACTGCAGCATGGAGAGGCAAATGCTGCCTGTGAGCTCTTCAAAAGCAGGATCCAGCTCCCCATGACCTTAGTTAGCATCTCTGCCAGCTGCCCTGCCTTTCAATGACATGGTAAATGCGTTTAAACAACTGAACTAACCAGAAAATGTTAAAGACTGTTGAATTTCAGCTCGCTGAGTCTGAAAAGAATTTTGTGACCTAAAACTTACCATTAAACACTAGCCAAGTCACAACCAGCAATCCCACTCTTTCTTTGAAAGAAATGTGTTCATATGTTCACTAAAACACAGGACTCTAAAAGGTTCCCAGGAGTTCTATTTGTAACAGCCTGAAGCCAAAGTAGAAACAGCCCCAATACTTGCCAGGAATGGAAGTGAACGCCAGACGGCAAGGTGAAAGAAGAAACCACAACCACATGCAGCAGTGTGGCCACACCTACAACTGCCATGTTGAATGAAAGAAGCCAGGCCCAGGAGTGTAGCACACTGCAAAATCCTATCTGAGCAGAGGTCAAAACGGGCAAGACCAATCTGTGTAGTCAGAAGTGGGAATCCTGACTATCTGGGGGATGAGACTGGACAGGGCATCTAAGGTTATACCTCCTGGCCTTTGTGTATTTACATGGGCACATTCATTTTGTGAAAATTCACTGCTTTGTACACCAATGGTTTGTGCCTGTTTCTGCAGGTATATCGTGTCTCACAAACAGAGAAACCAACAAAAAACTAATTAAGTCAGACTAAGTGCAGCAAGAGATGGGAGACCAAGGGCTTCTGGTCTCTTCTGGTGACCCCATTACCATTCTATGAAATGGATTGGAAACGGCCGGGCAGAACAATGAGAGGGCCAGGAAATACTGGTGTTTGAGTCCGCTCTTGGCCTTCATTTGTCCCATTATGCCCTGCATGTCACCAAAAAGCAATGGCATACATTAATACATACCAAAAAGCAATGGCAATAGTCTCTCTTAGAAATGTGGAAAAGGTTTTGTGGCTCAGTTCCTGATCACAGAAGGAATCCCAGTTTACTTACTCCTTTGCAGATGGAAACGGCCTCCTTGGACAAGGATTTGGGGTAGGAAACGTTGTGCTCCATTATAGACTGAAACAGCTCATCTTCATCTTCACCATCAAATGGAGGCTTCTCCGGCAAAGAAAAACATGGGAAATATTTAGAAGTAGTTCAGTAACACGGTGGCTGAAGATCCAATTCAGCAAAGAGAAACAGACCTGGTTTCTTTCCCAGCACAGCACAGCGTAGGCAGCAGAGTTAGCTCAGTTAACTTGAGTCTAATTTGATTATCTTTAATTAGGCTGGTGGTTGTGTGTTTCTCATTTTTTAACTCTGTCCCTTTAATTATCTTGCCCTGGGCCACCCAAAACAATCTTTACAGAAATGTCTTTGAATAATGCTTTTAATGGTTTACAAATACATTATAATTAATCCATTAATCTTATAATCATGTGCTAAAAATCTAATTATGATGAAGTCAGGTTACAGATGGCTTTGTGTTCAGAAGGCTGGGGGTGGGTAGAGAAAGCTCAATGTCTTTACTGGAGATGAAGAGAACTTAAGAATACTGGCAAAGAGGATAATCCTGGGCCCAGGAAACTACACTGTGACTTCGGATCCAACAAAGAGATGCTCTGTGGGGTTCGAGGTGCCTGCATGGCAGCAATGAGGGAAACTGAGCTTCTCTGGACATGTCCTTTGACTTCTGCTGGGTTAACAACCCCACGCTGAGGGAGAGGGAGGACATCATGGCTTTGAGGTCAGGCGGATCTGGGCTGGAATTCCAGCTCTTCTCTTCCTAGCTGGATGTCCACTGGCAAGTGGCTCACTTTAATACCCCCTTTCTACAACTTTCTAGTGATTGCACACACCTGCTGCTGTGTGCTATAGCCAGTATGAACTGAAGGACCGGGACTTGGTGGCTGCTAAGGAGGCAGGAAAGCCCCTGGGAAGTGCTGAGACTCTGCCAGCAGCTAAGCCTGGGCCCAAGGCGGCCTGTAGAGCTTGTCTCTAGCATAACTTTCTTAGTGAGGGCACTATCTGGTGGCTTGTCATGCTGGAGGAATGCACACAGCACAAAGGGGGTTATGGGAAACCCCTTAGTGTCCCCTTTGGTGTAGCTAATCTTAAGCTTAGTATAAAGAAGGCGGACTGGGAGTTCCCCTGTATAAAGTCAGACCAGCAGCTGGGTGTGGGGTCAGGAAATGGGGGTCCCATGCCCAGAGGGAAAGACACCATGTCTGTAAAGAGCCTTCCCTGCCCTGGGACCAGTATGAGAGAACAGAGGGCTGGTAACTCCTGCCACCTTTCTTTGCCTAGTAAAAATAAATGAGTCTCTTTTCCGGTCGGAAGTACCTGGTGTGAAGAATGTTCATGTGGTGAAAGCATGCAAGTGGGTGAGCAGAACTAAAATTAGCTGGCCTGACAGTCAAGGTCAGGCGGGCAGCCTGGCACAGTATGTTGCCATGGGGATCAACAAGGCAGGTCAGCTGCGGGGGGCTGGCTGCAGAGGCCCACTTGTGTCAGCAGCAGGATGTGTCACCGCTGTCTCCAGAGGCCCGGGTGAGGACAGGGCTGTACCTGACCGAGAGCTGCTGTGGCACCAATCCTTCTGTCCCTCCCACCATGCCTCCTCAGCCTGATCCTGCACCAGGCTTAATACTTCTCAGTGACATCCATTTGACATCTTCCCTGACAAAGGATCCAGAAATGTGGCCAGGTTTTGGCTGAGGAGATTTTCATAACTAAAATGAACATGGTCCGGGCTCTGCTCTGGGCTGTGAGCTGCTCCCTCAGGGTGCACCAAGCCCTCCCAATGTGCACTGAGTCCTCCCAGTGTGAACAGTATTCCTGAGGTGAGCAGGCAGAGGCTCTGCTTCCCAATCACCATTTGACATCTCACAACACAGCCCTTAGGATTTCTGGGCAGGATCAGTGGCACAATTTGGATCCTTTATTAAAAATATTAAGAATTTCAAGGTGGTGATGACAGAGCATTAAACCAAACATGCAGCTACTCTGAACTTGGGTCCGGTAGGGGTTGTGTGCTCAGGCAGGTGGTGAATGAGGTGTACTTTGTTGTGTGGTGACAAGGGCACCCTTTGGAGATGCTCAAGTACTAGCAGCATGAATGAGTCTCAGACAATTCCAGTCAAAGTCCTAAGAGAAATGGTCCCCAAAGATGCTCAGGGGACCCTTCCTTCTGCAGGAACCCTCCCCATCTGAAGGTGATCAAGTCAAGGCCCCTGTGGCCTTTCTTCCCCTCAATAATTGAAGACCAGGAACTATGGGGGTACAGTGACGGCCCTTCACGCACTTGACTGTTTCATTGCACAGAACCAGCTTTGCCAGCTGAGCTGTCACACTGGTCTAATTTCTGAAATGGAGACTATGTGTGAGGGTTTAGGTTTTGTCCATTGTGGGTCAAAAGAAGACTTTTGCTACCAAGTCTTCTCTGTGCCCCCTGGAGGGCAGGACACCTGAATTCCAACACGCCCCAAACAGCATCCTCTAGAACATCCATCCTGGGTCAAAATTTGCACCCCATGCCCCCATTTACACCTTAGAGGCCCCAACAAGTCCTTCAGTAAATAAATCTATTTAATTTGCTGTGAAACCTTAGTCTGGGTTGGGAAGGATCCTCAGGGTCTGTGTAGGTTGGTCTGTTGCAGTAAAATGTATTCCAAATTATAACAAAAGCCACAAGACCGAAAAGGCTTGGGACAGAACTTCAAGATTCATCCTGGGTTCCATCTCTGGTGTGACCCAAGGGTTAGGGCTTCTCCTGTCACCACTTCCTAAGGAAGGGACAAGCCTCTACTCTTGTTTTTTGCCTGCTCTAACTCTATGCTGGGAATAAGGGAGGGGAAAGGTAGGTTTGGGGAAAAGTGGATAAGGACAACAATGACACTGACCTCAGGCTCTTCCTACACATCAGGCAGCGGGGGGTGCTTTGTAGGTGCCACTCACTAATCCCACAGGCAGGAGAGATCTCTGAGGCTCTGCTTGGTGTCCTGGCCAGGGCTGTGGAAGAGCCAGGATTCTAATCCAGGAGTGACCTCGAAGCCTGGGCTCTTGACAATTATAAACACTGCCCTGTCCATGCCCGCCCTATGGCGGGTGTGTGTGTGTGTGTGTGTGTGACTGTGGGGCTGAGTGGAGGGGCTCAATGGTGGCTCTGGCACCTACAGGGGACACTGCTGGGGGTGGTGGGGATGGGGGCATTGTCTTGGTGAACTTTAAAGGGCTAACTCATGTCCTACACAAGATCAGTGGTAAGTTCTGCAAATAAAAAAGGGCAGCCTAGGGGTCTAAAATGTCCCAAGTCACTGTGTGGAGCGTGCCTGGGCTCTGGGCTTGAGGCCTGGCAAGATTTCACGGCCTTGATGGACTGATGGGATTGGTCAGCTTCCCTCACAGCTGTAGGTCTGATGCTTCTGGAATGACCTTCCTGGCTGAAGATGAACAAAAAAGGCAGCTGAGGGCTGTGCTTTGGCACAGGCTCAGGTCAGCTCCTCTTCCAGGTCTAGAATCCCATCAAATCAAATGCATACTTTTTCCTATTGTTTCCTCTGTTACAAAGATTTAGACTAATTTTTTATTGTAATAAAATATATATAACATAAAATTTGCCATCTTGGTTAGGGGTGAAGCTCTGTGTTGAACACTTGCCCAGTATGCACAAGGTCCTGGGTTCAATCTCCAGCACTGCCTACCCCCAATTCTAATCCTACCCATTTGTAAGTGCACAGCCCTCAGGCATTACATACTTTCATACTGTTTTGTAACCATCACCACCATCCATTTCCAGACTGTTCCACCTTTCCAACTGAATCTCTGTGTCCGTTAAACACAAACTCCCATTCTCCCCACCTCCCAGCCCCTGGCGCCCATCTTTCCATTCTGTGTCTATGAATCTGAGTACTCTTAAGTACAGTACCTCCTATAAATGGGATTTTAAAATGTGTGTCTTTTTGTGACTGGCTTGTTTCATGATTTGCATCTTAACTGTACCTTCAGGTATCAGTGAGGATATGCTAGGCCCTGCTTAGGCAACAAACAACTTAGAACATCTCCAAAGCACATTTCCATTCTTGCTTATGCTACATGTCTGGTGGGGTCTGCAGAAGGCTCTGTTCATTGCAGTCACTGACGGTGGGCCCCACCCTGATGGTGCGGGCACCATCTTGGTCTACTGTGGCAGAAGAGGAACAGGCACTTTGGGGTGTCTTCCACTGGCACAAATGACCATAACATTCAGAAACACTTCTCTGAGTCCTATTTTAAATTGAAATTATGTACTATTAGGGGAGGGGAAGTCCATGAAAGCAGCATCCAGATTCTTTTCATCTAAACACAAAAATTGTTCTCATTTTAAAATAGATTCTTAGGCTTTCTTATATTATTTTTAAATATGATGCATAGTTTGGAGAGCTTTATTTTTCACTGTTGAGAACTCATTTTCTCTGTGGCCACCAGTGCTCCCATTCAGAGCTGAATGCCGTAGAGGTGATACATCATCACAGGCTGACTCATTTGTCCACAGGCACATTTACAATTGCTTTCAGCACTGTATTCTAATAACTAATGCTATTATAAACATCTCTATGCATATCATTTCTTTCTCTCTGAATTACGTCCTAAGAATGATATCCCAGGTGTAGGTTTATGTACCAAAGAAGAGAACATGTTTATGCTCTTGTTCAATCTCTGCAAGTCACCCTGGAAGCCATCTTACAAGCAATTGCTTGCTCTCTGGCCTTGGTGTTGAAGGCAGGTCAATGATGACAAGTTATAATTATATTCATTTTCATTGCCTGTCATCCATCAACTTAGCTTGGGGACAATGGAGGGGGAGGAAGAATGTGTTGCCCAGGTACTTAATACATGACCATTTTAGATGGCCTCTCTCCCCACTTTCCCCATTCCCAGAGTTATTTTTTCATTTCTACAAAGCTGGACTCAATGTGCCAAGCTACGCTACCTATTAACAAGTCTTGGATTTGTAGAAAATTTTTCTGAATGAGCTGTGTCTCTCACTCCACCTTAGCACTATGTCATTTGTGAATTTTAAACAGGCAACTGAGGGGTGATAGTTCACAGTGTAGAAAATGATTCTTAAATCACTTCTTAATAAGTGATGCTTGGAACCTGCCATCTTTATTTGCAGATCACAGAGGCCCTGGGATGGGGACTGGGAGGGTACCCGTGCACCATGCGGGCTGAAGTTCCAATTATGGCGATAAGGTGCCGATTACTGATTCATCAAGAATGAAGGCAGAGCATAAATAACCCTGGTAGAAAAGAACAAAAAGAGAAGAGGGCCAGTCCTTTCATGATGAATACCATGAACACTTCGAGTAGCAATCTGCTCATTAGAGGGCTGGGTAAGGGCTATTTATGTCCCAAAAGCAATCATATTTGTCAAGCAGTCCAGGAACTGAATTAAGACTCGGGCTGTTTATACTTAACTGCCCCCTTGGCTGCTGACAATAAATAATGCAAATGAGAAGAAAATGGCAGTAAACAATTTTTTCTCCTTATCGTCAGCCTTCTGTGTTAAGAAGGACAAATTTAGACCACAATCCCACCAGCAATTTCATCATTAATCTTGCTTTTCAATAACAGCATCTATTCCTTTTGCTACGTCTCTGCAGTTCCTGTAGCTTTGAGGGGCCGTGAGTAATACCCATAAAATCTTCATCATCCTTTCTGGGCTGAGGCTCAACCAGAAATTCATTTAAATTTGCATTGAGGAGTGAGAGCAACAGATGAAGAAGGGGCTCTGAATGGTACCAAGTTTGCAGGGTGTGAAGTGAGGACCTAAGAGGGACAGAGGCCGCTACCTGGGCTCACCACTGGCCCAGCATGCAGGGTGCCTTCTGGGTGTCATTTTTTAAGAATACCACCATTTTCAATAGGGTTTATGAAGATTTCAAGGGATACATACAGCACAGGCCCACTGGCTCTGAGAAGTAGGACGGGAAGGATTGGTACTGTGCCAGAATGTTTGTAGAGCCACTAGGTGTGGGGAGCAGGAGCCCAGTGCTCTGCAGGGGCCCAAGCAAAGTGAGGCACCTTCCCTGCAGGCTGGACACATCAGGGCCAGGGCACACAGGACTGAGGCAGGCAGGACTTCAAAATGTACTTAAGGGGACCTCCTTTCCAGACTGGGGTGTGCCCTGAGCTTTCCCCTGGGGAATGCAGCCCCAGGAAGACAGGATGCAGGCAGGGAGTGGAGAGGAAGCCAGGGCTGGGGAGGAGGGAGGACTTTCTTCAGGCTGTGTTCTGAAACTCTAGTTTCCTGCTGGCCAATAAAGAGGCAGCTCATGTCGCCTACTATAAAGTGCACTCAGAAGCGGAGCCTGCTTTTCTGTCCAACTGATTTCACTTGCTGGCTTATGCAAATAGGACTCTTATGAAAAGAGTTTGTTTCCTGGGCTCAAGAGGGGAGCACTCCATTGGAATCAAGGAGGGGAACTTGGCTCCCGGGGGAATGGGAATCCAGCGTCAAACTTTATTGTCAAAGTTTTAAAGAGGGAAAATTAACTTCAGGTGTAGAAACTTGTGTCACTCCAACTATTGTCTCACAGACAGCGGCTTGTGTATAATCCATTTTCTTGTCTTTGCATACTGAAGTATTTGGCCTAAGAAGAATGCTTTGAAAAAACCCTAAACAAACAAACCTTTGGATGTCAATCAAGTCTTAACATTACTGAAAGGCTTTGTTTCTTTGTAAATAAGGAGGGGAAGAAGGGTTGAAGGGAGGGGAGGGAAATGGGAAAAAAAGATAATGGGAAACAGAGAGATCTTTTGCAAATGAGAAGGGGATCTTGCAATAGAGAAGGGAGAGAAGGAGACATAAAAAGAATTAAGATTTTATGTCCATGTACCAACTCCCCACGGTGAATGTAATCATTATATACGGTGAACTTGTACTAATAAAAATTTAAAAATTACTGGAAAATAATGACCAAATGTAGGCTAGTACTTTATATCTTTCAACATCTAAAATAATACTTAGCATTTAAGAGATATGAAACCTAATGATGGAGATACAGGAGAGGTCATCAATGGCTTCCACCAGAGAATGAAAGCCAGTGGTCCTGCGGTGACTGCTGTGCTTACACACTCCAGAGATTTACTACCGTCTGACCTCAGCCTCCTACTTTGGGAAGTTCACTCTGCTGTAGCCACACTGCCGGCTTCCCCACTATTTCTTTTTTTTTTGGTACCAGGGATCGAACTCAGGACCTTGCGCCTGCAAGGCAGGCAGCGGAACCACTGAGCCAAATCCCCGGCCCTCCCCACTATTTCTTAAACATAGTCACACACTCTCAGCTCAGGACCTTTGACCCTGTTGCTCCCTCTGCCTGGTGTGTTCTTCCTCCAATCATGCAGATACATTCCCTCATTGCCTTTGGTCTTAATTTTATATTCTATGTGAGGGCTTTCTTGGTCATTTTAGTTAAAATTTCAACCCTCTCCCAACATAGTATCTTCTTTTCTGCCTTTTTATTATTTCCCGAGCTTATCACTAACGTATTACATTTCTAACTAATCTATTGTCTCTTTCCTTCCATGTGCTGTAAGCTTCACGCAAGTGAGAAGTTTTGTTTTGCTTACTGCGTGCACACACAACAGGGATTTAATAGATGAGTAAGACAGTTGATGGATGCAGCAGGTAAGAAAGTGATTTCCCCCCCCAGAAACAAAAACAAAGATGTTTTTCTTCTTTCTTTCGTTGTTTCGGCATTACTCGGGATGGAACCCAGGGCTTGAGCTTTCTACTACCTGAATCCTCAGTCCTTTTTTTTTTTTCCCCCTTTTTGGTGCTGGGGATCAAATCCAGGTCTCACACGCACTGCTCCACTACTCAGCTACACCCCCTGCCAGCTCAATGTGGGGGCAGCTATGCTGTTTATCATTGTTTCTGTCCATCCTCTCTTCCTAAGGCTCTTGGCTACGGAGGTCAGATTCTTTAGTACTAGTACTTGAATTCTGGGATTACAAAAAGCCACCCACAACAACAATTTTTAGGTATAAAGAGAGGTGCCTGATGACACAGATATTAAAATCATTATATTAGAAAGTATCACCTTAAGACAATAATGCACTTGGTTCTTCAATAAGGAAATTAACTGAAAGTTCAGCCTTGCTGGACTTTATTGAAAATTACAGTGAATTGCCAAGGGCGAGACAGGAGGGCATGGGGAGGAACTATTAAACTGCTTCCTGAATATAATGGTCTTCTTCCTTAGTAATATCACCACTTTACACATGAGCAGCATCTGGGGCAATTTTGCAGAGACAAACTTGCTGGGAACCCTAACCTAAACCCAGTTTTGTGACACTGAAAACTTACCGAGGCTGTTGCCATCATCAGTGTGCGGGGCCTTTGCGTACACTGTGAAGCTACACTGTCCACACTTCAGGCTACAGCTTTCCATTTGGAACTGTTATGACCTGAAGGTAATTTTCATGCATATGTACTGGATATAGCTCACTCTCAAAGGAGAATTTCTTCCTCTTTTCCCTTGGAAATCAAACCAACTTTATCCAGTGACACTGTTAGCTCCTGCTATCACTGCCCAACAGAGCTGATGTAGTCACATGGTACAGCAATATACAAACACGAAAATGTAATGAGACGTTACCTGTCCAGCTAGCATTTCGTACAACAGGACACCGTAGGCCCACCAGTCCACAGACTTTCCATATGGCTGATAAGCAATTATCTGTATACAAATAAACACATTAGTTATATTTAGTGGTAAATCAAATGGCCCTGTAAGAACAGGTAAGTTGAGCAGATAAGACATGTGAACACTCAATTCATACAAATGTGGTGGTGAAGAGATCTGTCTCTGATTTCTACACCGAGGGAAGATGACCCTTCAAATCTGACAAACTGAGAATTACTGCCCACAATTCCTGCCCAAATCCTGCTTCTAGACTCTTCTATGTCTACCTGGAGACACCACAGCACTGTCTGAAGGGAGACTTAATTATCCTCATTGGTGAAAAATATTTGGACACTGAGGGGAAAAAAAACTAGAGATCATTCAGAGGTTAGGGTCTGATCATAAAGTGATCAAGCTATGTAATCGAGTTTTGCTAAGAGTAATAAGGATGGTGATGCAGAAGGTCATGAAGAGGAAGGCAAAGATGAACAAGAGGAGGAGGAAAGGGAAAAGGAAAAGAAGAAAAAGAGGAAGAAAAGGATGAGGAGGAGAAATGACTAAAATAAAAATTCTATTTGTTGCATATAGTGGTACAACAATATACAATGAGTCTGTTGAATGACTCATGTTTTACTTGGACCTTGTTTACCTGGACCTTGTTATTCATGTTTACCTGGACTTTGTTTGATTCAAATCAACCAACATTCTTGAGGCAACTGGTACAAACTAAGATACAGTGTACATACTGCTGATATATTAAGGAACTTGTTAATTTTGTTTAGCTGGCAGGATAGTATGGTGACTAGTTAAAATGTCCTTTTCAGTTAGAGATGAGTGTATTTATGGGTGAAATGCATGAGAGATAATGTATTTTTGGGTGGAATGACATGATATCTTCAATTTTTGAAATATATTTCAGAAAAGGAGGTGTGTATGTGTGGGAAATAATAGATGTCATGAGTTGGCAAAATGCAGACAGCTGTTGAAGCTGGGAGATGGGTCCCCAGGGAGCCCATTCTATTTTTCCTTTACCTTTGTGGCTCTCACAATCAGCAGAATAACTCTCCAACCTCCCCTGATGGAAGAAAGTAATACTGTTTTGAATTTCAAAGTGTGGCATTGCTTATTAAAACTCTGCTTTCTTCCCTCTCAGGCAAGCTGTGTATCTAATGCACACAATGCAGACCCAAGGATCATGCCCCAGGATTCGAGGTGATGCCCAGTATTCAGCGCAACTATTCTGCCTTTTAATATGTGACTTTGACTTTGAAATGTTCTATTTTTTAATGACCCAGAATGTCTAAGTAAATGTCCTGAGACGGAAGAAAACTTTTTACATGTCCACCTACCCCCATTTCTTTAATGTAGTACGAATATTCTCCCATCTAGAATGGGAAATACAAGCCCCTAAGGTTTGCCTGTGTGTGGGTACCAAAACAGAAGTACACGTTTGGATTTGGCAGCTTTGTAGCTCATTTCCTTAATAAGGTGACAACAACTCCAGGAAACTACAAGTGATCCTTAATTTCTTTTGCTACACTTGTTCTTTTCGGAAAACTTAGAAAATAAATGCACACACAACCTACCAAAATTAGTCTTCAATCTGTTACTTGGGGATGATGTACAGCACTCTAGTTTCCAGACAAGAAATTTTGGATCAAAGGAGTTGCATGTTTTTACAACCTTTGATACAATGGCAAATTGTCCTCCCAAGAGGGGTGGGCTGGATTTATATCCCTACTTGATGCCAGTTTTGTATTTTGCAACACTAGGTAAAAATTTTTTTTTTAACTCTTAGTTTTAGTTATTTTAAATCCCATAAGCTACTCAGAGTCATTAAAGATAAATTAGAAGGGGGGAAAATAGCTAAACAAAAAAGAGTAAATTTGCTTATAGTCTCACCACTTAGAAATAATGTTGGCATATAAAATCTTTGTATCTTTTTTCTAGGTGTAGAACATGTGGATATATATTTTTTAAAAATTGGATTATTCCAACCTACTAGTCTATAGTCAGTTTATTTAATAATAGTTCCTGAGGACACGTTCCTCTAAATAGAATTGTTGGGTCAAAATAATAGCTTCTGACTCGAAAGTGAAACTTCTAAGACGCACGCACTGCCAGATTGCTCCAGAGCGGTGGCACAAGTGCACTCCCTCCAGCACCAAGTGTGCCTGTGCCCTGAAACCTGCCCTCGTGAACAGCCGTGTCACCAGTTTCCAAAACGTGCCAACCTGATGACTGAAAGTGGAATTTCGATGATCTTTTTATTGGCTTTTTTTTTCGTACCGGGGATCGAACTCGGGTCCTTGAGCTTGCGCAGCAGGCGGCGAAACCCCTGAGCTAAATGCCTGGCCCTTTATCGGCTTTTTGTTCACATTTTCACGTGGGAATTAGTTACCTGTGATTTTGTTTTTGGTAATCTGCCTAGGTACTTTGCTTAATTTTCTTTGTTTGCTTGTTTGTTTTGGTACTGGGGATCGAACTCGGGTCCTTGCGCTTGCGCAGCAGGCGGTGGAGCCCTTAATTTTCTATCATGATCAATTAGTTCATTTTTCCCTTCTTTCAGGGATGATGAGGTTCTAGGGATACAACAGAGAACCGACAAGGCCTCCACCCTCACCATGATCATGTGCATACTTGCTTTTCTTCCTGGTTAATGAGAGTTCCTTATATCTTAAGGATATTAGATCTCTGCAGTAAATTTTATATAAATAGTTTTCCCAATTCATCATTTACTTCTGCTTTGTTTATGGTATGTTTCGATGTTCAGAAACAAAAATTTCTTAATAGAAAAACCCAACAAATGTTTCTAGTATGCCTTCAATCTCTGAAGTAATACTAGAAATTCCTTTCCTCAATGAAAAAAAAAAACTATATAAATTCTAATTCTTTTTATAGGTTTACTTTTTATATTTAGCACTTTATTCTACTTAAATTTTTTTTTTGGAGTATGACATGATCAAAATTTCTTTCCAAACTCTTTTTATCCTAGCATAATTTAATGGATGATTCATCCTTTCTTTAGTTGTTTGAAAAATTACTTTTATCCCATATGAAACAACGTGCTCAGGCCTCTCTTTCCCAGGCAATACTTCCATGAAGTCACCTAGTGATACCAAGGAAGACCTTTCCTGAGTCCACAGATGAAGCTGTTGCCTGCTTCACATGCCCATAGGATTGTGTCTGTACCTTTACAGCACTTCCCAGAACCATAGTAAATCTGTAGCTATTTGTTCAAAGGCTCTGCCCTGGTAGATGACAACTCTGATCCATGTTCCTTCTTGTAGTGCCAGCTTAGCAAATGCCTGAACATAAATATGATCCCAGGTAACGTCACAATATTTACCAGATACCAAACATTAGTGCAGGGCTTTATTGACATTCTAGCCTGTGATTTTTTTTTCAATAATTCTCTAGAATACATACTGTATTCCTATTATATAAATGAAAAAACTGAGGCTAAAACAGATAAGGGAACTGGTTCAAGGTATGGGGCAGAACAAGAGTTTGAACTGAGGGCTTCCTGTTCTGGAATCTGCTTTTTGCAGCTGCTCTACAGAGTTGAGCTGGAACTGCCGGCACCGGGATTAGAACATACTCCAATGGATGGCAGCTGAGGCCCAGTCACGCAAAGGAAAGTGGTAAGCCTGTGTTCTAGGACTGGTGTCTTCTTCACCGGAGTCTTTCCTAGACTTAGAAACATTTAAACACCACTTCTAACTTAATCAGAAAGAAGGTACTAATTTGAGGACACCATTATGTTTTTGTATAAAACAGGTGGACAGCCAGGAGTCTTGGATGAGCTAGGCTGGCACCAGCTGCAGTCACTGGGCAATTTGGTTTCTGTTTTGTTTATTTCACTGAACAGAAAACAAAGCATGACTATACCACATAAAAACAGAATGGTTATATAATTTCCCAATTGCTTAGATAAAAAATTCAAGTAAGTGTCAGGACAAGGTTTTAAATGGAAGTTTTCCTACTCTAGCATTCTGCTTATACAGATTGTGTCATATTGTTATATAGGAGACATTGCCATAGTATACGTTTTAAGAATTGTTTATGTAATGAATAATGAATAAATGACTGGACAAGTGGCCGGACTGACAAATGAACTTACTTACATATACTTGGACCTGTTTCTTATTTTTCCATCTGTTTCTGTAAGAGCGTTCTCTATTTCATTCATTTAAATGGTAGATGCTATGCCCACCAGAAATGTGTAAGGCTGGGTGGAAATCTAAAGTGCTCTCAAGAATGGAGGCAATCCACTCATGGGAAACCCTGCTCATCCAGAAAGACTTAGAGCAGGGATGGCGAACCTTTTAGAGCTTCCAATGATACAAACAGCCTGCTGCAGCACATGCACCATAAGTTCACCACCACTGGAATAGAGCAATAATTAAAAGTGGACATAAATAGATTTTTTTCTTGGAACCTGTATGAAACTATGCACACATAAAAAACTACTATGTAGTTTCAGACAAATAGTTTTAATCTTAGTAGGAAATATTTAATTAACAAAACTTGTAAACATTTTTTAAAGACTTGAATCAAAGGATTAATGAGCCCAACTTTCTTCTTTAAAATATCAAGCCCTATCAAACCCAAGTACTGGTGTAGGGCTGTTTTGTAGAGCAATATTCTAAGAGCATGTGACAAGTTTCCATAAACACACTTCTTGTCTCACACACGTTGTGCCCATCAATAGAGTCTTTACAGAGCTGCTTCTAACTTATAAAATCAAAGATCCACTTGAGATGCCAAGTGGGAAATGTGGCTTTCCTCAAGCAAACACTTGCAGGGGAGAAAAAGCTGTGCAACAGGCAACATTGTGCTCAGCTTTTCTACAAACCCCTGATGTGACTAACAGGAATTCTCTTTTGGAGACAAAGGTTCATCTGATGAGCAGCTACTACATGTGAGATGCTTTACATACACCTCATGCCATCTGATAAGGCAGAAATTATTACAACTTCTCTTCAACAGAAGAGAACACTGAGGTTCATGAAGTTAAGGAACTTACCTAAAGCCAATCAATTAATAAGCAGTGAATACTGCCTTTCTTTCTCTATTACTGGAGAGTGAATACAGGGCCTTCACACTGAGCTGTATCCCCAGACCTTATTTATTTATTATTTATTTATTTAGAGACAGGTTCTCACTAAATTGCTGAGTTGCCCAGCTGGGCTCAAACTTGCAATCTTCCCTCTGAGTGTTGAGGTTACAAGCATGCACCAGTCACCTGGCTGGCATATTTGTTTGAAAGATACAATTTTATGGCTTTCAATACATTCATATTCACTGGGATTAATATAATATTAATCAAATGGGCTGGAAGATTCGTGTACAGAGATTTGAAATAATTTCAGTGGCTGTAAGCAAGTACAATTCAACAGCATCTGAATAAGCTTTGCTCCTGGCACCATATTAAGGCCAGCCCCTGTAGTCTGTGTTGCTTAGTGTTCCAGGGAGTTTGTTCCTAACACAGGCAGAGCCTGGAGCACCTGGCTCCCATCAAGCACAGGATCAGTGGGAGCTGAGTGAGGAGGTTATACCTTACTTCACATCCTAGATTCTGCAGATATCTCAACAGTCTTACCAACAGTACTTCTCCGCTTGGGCAGTGGAAAATCATGTCTGAGTTTGGAAAACTATCAGAAGGCAAGGGTATGGGAGCCCTGTTTATGGCCAAAATGAGTCACAAATCCTAAAAGCCATGGCCACCTGACTTCTACAACTTGACTCTGATTTGCACTTCATTTTTTACTTCCACATCATTAAACTCCTATGACCCTGCTGATGTTACCTTCTTTCTCCAAGATGTACGACAATAGAATGCTAGTGCCAATGGCTCTTTTTCTCTAGGGACTACATTTGTCACCCCCATCAAGTCTGTCTGCTCAGCCAATGGGCTGAGGTTACAAAGTCTCTCTGAACACTGCGGGGCCTTCAACTGCAGTAATAGGACAGCCTTTAGGATTTAGCTGGAGCTGAACTTCTTTCTTCCCAAAGAAGCTCATAATCTGTCAGTTTGGTTTGCACAGCAGATGAAATGGGAGGTTCCAAAGATCTGAGCTACAGGTTATAGGGTGCAACCCTGACATTGCAAATTCCTTTTTACAACAGACACATCTTTCCTTCGTTGAGCTCATCAGTCTATTATGAATAAATACCTTTAGTATATGTGCAGCCGAAGAGAGCACATGATTCTTACTTTTTCGTTTTGTTTTGTTTTTTGTTTTTTGATACTGGAGATCGACCTTGGGTCCTTGCGCTTGTGAGGCAGGCGGCGGCACCACTGAGCTAAATCCCCGGCCCATGAATAAATATCTTTAATAACTAAACTGCAGTGCAAAAAGGAAACTGTGTTAAAGAAGATAAATGTTTAGACATGCATGATTTAGGATGTTGGTCATGCTGTCCCTTTTGAGCCGGCCAGAGTCACACATTAACTATCAGCCACATGGGATTTCAGTATTTGAAGTGTGGCTAGTCAAATTGAGATGTGCCTTAGGTATAAAATTAAAATTAAATGACTTTGAAGACTTTGTATAAAATGCAAAGTAAGTTATTGATATTTTTTATTTTGGATATATTGGGTTAAATCAAATTTAATAAATAAAAATTTCTTCTGTTTCTTCTCCAGCTTTTTAAGAACATGGATGCTAAATGCAGTTTTGGCTTGCATTTTATTTTTACTGGGAAGTGCTGGTCTAGCACCTCTGAGTTCCACCGACTCCCATGACCCACTCTGGTTTGTTGGTTGTCATTGGCCTGAGGAGCCAGTTTCAGTTTGAGACCTAGTTCAGACAGCACAAAATAGATGATGAGACTCTCTTAGGGCCCAATAGGGACAGGCACAGGTGTCTCTGGCACTTGTGGGCCAATGGGGCTTGCAGCCAAGCCTGGACTGCATGATATCCTGAAGCCCCGGGCAAGGGGCTGCCATAGGAATTTGGCTTCCTAAAACAGGGTAACTCACAAAAGGAGAGGCAGACTTGGCAGGAAAGGCTGGAGCTGGCAGATTTCCCTGCAGCACATAGGAGGCTGAACTCTGGCTTCAAAGACAGACCCCCAACAGGGCCACTGTCATTCAGTTTTACTGCTCTTTGTCATTACTATCGTTATTATTATATTTATATGAGCCAACTGCTTGGGGGGAATGTCAGGATATTACAAATGGCTGCCTGTCTTATAAAAATAAGACATGAATGAGCTTTCTCCCAGGCCAGGCATGGGGCCAGGGCATGAAAGGAACCAGGATGCAGCTTTTTATTTCTTACTAGGCCACAGGCCCATACCCACTAGAACTCTAAGGCCTATAACTCTAAGGCCACTCCGCCTTTTACCTTCTGCCAGAGCTGCATACTCAAAGGCTTCCCAGAGAGGATGAGGCTTCAGATATCTTCTGATTCTGACAGCTCAGGCCTGGGAGAGCTTGGAGACAGCACAGGAGGGCTTTAGATGCTATTGGTAATAACAACAATGTCTGTGAGAACATCACCTTCAGATGCATGCAGGAATTCATTTAGTTATTTACAACCCATTTCAAAGAGAAGGAAATGAGGCAGAGAGAGGTTAAGTAACTTGTTAAAGATTGCACAGATTGAAAGTAGCAAGGCTGGGATTTGAACCTTGGCTGTCCAGATGGATTTGGTGTTCACACTTTTGACCATTTTTCTATACTGATGGTCTTGACCCAGTGTGGCTCTCTGGATAGCCACGGTGGGAGCTGGCCCAGTGAAGGTGACTCTTGCTGAAAAGTGGTTCACATGCTTACTAGGATCAAAGCAGCCAGGATGTCTGTCTCACTTGGAACTCTGATTCTGAAAGCTTTGTCTTCAAGGTCCCCATGAGACCATAAAATGTGGAGGAGAGTGGCCTCTTGGTCCTTTCTATACTGTACCTGAACTAGACTCTACTTTTCATTACTTACTAACCCCCCGAGCCAACTCTTAACTAAACTGCCTGACCACAAAAGGCACTTTCCAAGCCATCATTACAAAATAATGGCCTTGATGCCTAAAACATTTTTACGTTCTTTCATTCTCAGGGACACAAAGAGTATTCCCTCTTTTTTTTCCCCCCAAAATAAAAACATTTTATTTTGATAGAAAAACCATGGCCATTTAAAAAAAATCATAAATTCCCAAGGACAGAACATAGGACATGGGAAGCATTCTTTATGCACGTAGTCAAAAACACTGCATGATATGTCCAAAGAGTAGGCCTTGGAAAGAAAGAAGATGGACCCAAGTGTTTTATGAGTGCTCTATTTGGACAGCTGGGACTCTGAGTTCAGTAACTCTTCTCTATTGGCTCCTCCGGGGCCTACAACTGTAGGGCCGTGCAGCACCTGGGGCCTTTGCCATATTAGGCCAAGACTGCTTAGCCACCCACTCAACCCAAACCCAAACCCTCCCCTGCAGGGCTGGGCCACCTGCCTCTGTACCTAGTGCCAAGACCTCACCCAGTACAGGTCAGCCATTCCATAAGGTTGTGCTGGAGGAATGCATGCATGATCCATTCAACTGCACTCCACAAATGCCACCTACATCTTAGGTGCAAAATCAGAAGGACTCTGAGGGTTGTTGGGTTGCTAAGGCTCGAAGGGGCCTCAGAAATAATTTAGAAAAGTACCTTTTCAGTTTGCACTTAGAAGTTGGCACTCTGTGTGGTACTTTGTGATACACACGGATGAAATTGCCCAATAACATATTTCTCAGATTATAGTTCCATCACCTGTCACATGTCTGTATTGAAATTTAAATTAAAAAAAATTTGGCCTATGTGGAGTCTACTAGTTAATTCGAATTTTTTCTCCAGACCACTATTTGTTCAATAGTAGTTTTGAGGTTTTATTTTTTTTTTCGGTACTGGGGATCGAACTCAGGTCCTTGCGCTTTTGAGGCAGGCAGTGGAACCACTGAGCTAAATCCCCAGCCCTTCAATATTAGTTTTGAAAATCTTCCTAAAACAAATCACATCCTCTGATGTCTTGTTAATGCTTGAGATTTTTTTTAAATTATATGGAAAAATGTTTAAGTACTTTTCAGTTTTGCTTTGAGTTCTATTATATTTGAATATTATTATAGTTTTTTTCCCTTGCATTGCTTTTCTTTGAATAATTTTAATTTTTGTATATGTGTGTGTAGTGAATGATAATAAAGTTATAAAAAAAATTAAATTAAAAATTTTTTTTTAGAAAAGTCTCTTAGGGTTCTGAAGAGGTATCGGAGGCTCAGAGTGGCAAAGTAGCTTGCTTGAATTTAGCAGGCTGATCAGCATCAAGGTCAAGAAGAGCCAGGCCTCAGATCTCCTGACTGTTCCTTTCTGTAGCATCAGGACTGAGACCAGATAAGGGTGAACCACACTCAACTCTCAACCAAGATGCTTCTCAACCAAACTCCATTTGGATGGCATAACCAAGCCCAGAGCACCCAAGTGAGGTTCACTGTTGAGTCCAAAACCCAACTGTAGGAGACCAATTCTGCCACTCAGGAGTTTTGGGCAAGTTGCTTATCCTCTCTGAGCTTCCATTTCCTCAACTGTGATATCAGAATTCTAGAAGCCACCGGAGTGTATGTGGTGGGGGATTAAATGGCATCATGCATGTTAAAGTCACTTACTGCAGGTAAGGGGAATATATGTAACTCATACTGCCAAAGGTCAGAAGTAAGAACTAGCCCCAGGCAGGGCAGATGGTGAAAGTTATTCAAGGCAATAAACTAAACCTGGTCCACAGGAGGGGAGGAGACATTCTGGCATGAAAGATAATATTAAAAATACAAATTAAACCCTCTGAAATGATTGTTGGCACCTAGAAATACTGAATCAGCACTAAGCCTTCCATTTATCCTTTCAGTAAATATTAGCCTACTATGTATCAGACATGGTGCTAGGCATGGGGTACAGAGATGATAAAATATGTAAAAAAAATTCCCCTTCGTGCAGTTAATTTTTATTAGAGCTGCAGAATTTCAGGCTCCTTTCTTCTGGTGTTAGAATCTCCCCACTTCTTTCCTTTTTTAGCTCCTACAATTTCCAACTGACTATTCATACTATTCATTTCTATGCACCAGGCACTCTGCTAGACATTGGGGATTATGAATGTAACAGGGTGGGGGGACACTAAATGGATAAATACATGAAAATGTAATATTTAGAATTAAGAATATTAGTACATCACATGAGAAATATCTGCAATATTTGAAATGCATCACATAAAGAATATTAGCAAAGAAAAAAAAACTCTTGAGAAGAATAGAGTTCAAAGCTATGTATTTCTATTTAGACAAAAAATGTGTAGGACCAGAGAGAATAAAAAATGATTTATCTAATGGTAATAAATAAAATGCTTTAACATTACTTCTTTTTCCTCCTTTCTGGTCATTCACTTTGTACCATAAGAATGGAAAGCACTTCAAGATAACCTATAACTACTCAAATGGTACAAAGAAGTGTTTGGAATTAACACTGGCTTCATCTAGCAACGGTTTTAATACATTGCTGGGTTTGATTTGCTAATATTTTATTTCACTTCTATGTTCATGAGATACCCTGATTATTTTCTTTTCTTGTAATGTCTTTGTCTCATTATGGTACTACAGTACTGCTGTCTTTGTAGGAAGTTAGGAAGTATTTCATCTCTTTGATCTTCTGAAAGAGATTGCAGAAGGCTGATATAATTTCTTTCTTAACTGTCTTGTTGGATTCACCAAGTGTATCCATCTGGGCCTGGTGTTTTTTGTCTTAGAAAGTTATTACTAATTTTTAAAACAGATATAGGCCACTTTGGATTGTCCATTTCTTCTTGTGTGAATTTCAATGGATTGTCTTTCAAGGAATTGTTCCATTTTACCTTGTTACCAGATTTTTGAGCACAGAGCTGTTCACAGCATTTATTATCCTTTTAATATCTGTGGGATCCACTCTTGCATTTCTGATATTAGTAATTTATGTCCTCTCTTTTTTCTTATATAGATTGGCAAGGGGCTTATCAATGTTATTGATCTTTACAAAGAACTAGTTTTAGGGTTTGTTGATTTTTTTCTGCATTACTTTCTATGATTTCTTTCCTTCTGCTTACTTTAGATTTAACTTGATCATCTTTTTGTAGTTTCCTAACATGGAAGCTTAGATGACTGATTTTAGATCTTTCTTTTCTAATATATGCATTATAAATTTATATGGTAAAAATTTATAAGAACTTTTGCTGCATTTTGTAACATTTAATAAGTTGTATTTTCAATTTCATTTACTTCAAAATATTTTAAAATTTCTCCTTTGACTCATTTTATTTAGAAATATGCTGCTTTACCTCCCAAGTACTTAGGGATTTTACAGCAATCTTTCTGTTACGATTTTTAGTTTAATTCTGTGGTCTGAGAATAGACACTGTATTATTTCTCTTCTTTTAGATTTGTGAAAGTGTGTTTTACAGCCCAGAATGTGGTCTACCTTGGTAAATGTTCTATGTGAGCTTGAAAAGAATACATATTCTGCTATTTGGGATGAAGCAGTCCGTGGATGTCTATTATATCCAACTGCTGTGATGTTGAGTTCAACTATGTCATTACTGACTTTCTGCCTGTTGGATCTGACAAATGGTGTTGATATCTCAAATTATAATAGAGGAGTACTGAAGGCTCCAACTACAATAGTGGATTCATCTATTTCTTCTTATGGTTATAGCCTATGTATTTTGATATTCTGTTGTTAGGTGCATACATGTTAAAGATTGTGTCTTCTTAGAGAACTGGTCCCTTTATCATTACATAGTGCCTGATATTTTCTCTTGTTCTGAAGTCCGTTTTGTCTGAAGTTAATACAGCTGTTCCTGGTTTCTTCTGATTAGTGCATGTCCTAGCTGCATTCCACTGCCCACTGCCAACAGCCATCTACTGATCTTTCTCTCCATTGCAGTGGTGATGCCAGAAGGGTGGTATTCATAGGAAAGAGAGGCCTTGGAAAGCTGCCCACACAGGGTCTGGAAGGGAACTCACAGGCTGCAAGTACCAGGTCATAGTGTAGAGGGATGTGGGTACAGACTGAGTGGGCCTGACCCTTCGTCCCTGCACACCCCAAACTGTCAGGAGAGTCAGGTTGAGGGAGAGCCTGAGGAGAACAGTGCAGGGGGCCCCAGCAAACTCCAGCCTGCAGGCTAAATCTAGCCTGCCTCCTGCTTCTGTGCAGCCTGCCAGCAAAGCCTGGGTTTACATTTCTAAATGTAAAACGAATAAAGTAAAGAGATTACATTAGCCTTTTGATAGGAACAGTTGCTCAATTTTGCTTCTTGGAAAAAAATCTAAAATTTAGATTTAGGAAAAGCTATAATATTTTCTATTTAGCCTTTAACAGAGCGTTTGCTGACATTCACTCTAAGATGCAGGGCAGGGGCCCCTCTCACCTGGGTTCTCACTATCTTTGACTTGCAGAACGTGACAGAAGTGACACAGCTAAGCTCCAGGTGTAGCCTTGGGGTGTGTATGGCTTCTCTTTCTGCCCTTGTAGAAGCCTGCTCGGAGTCTGTTCTCACAACCTTTGCACACTGTGAATGGTTAACTGTGCATCAGCCACCCTGGTAAGAAGCTCAGGATAAACTGAGTGATGAGTGGCTACATGGAGAAGACAGCCCACGGGGCCTTGACCCACAGCTGAGAGCCAGAGGCCATCTTGGATCCTCCAGCACCAGCAAAGCCTTGTAGCTGCCAGCCTGCAGCAGCCAGAAGCTGTGCCTGCCGAGGCCTGACCCAGCATTGCAGCATTACCACATCTCTGGGCTGGTTATGCCGCCCCAGAGAACTGAAACAGCTGTTGAAAATGGACAAAGAGTTAACAGAATGCGCCTGTGAGGCAGGCCAAGCTCATCAGGAGCAAAACTCACTTAATTCTCAACAGACTTTGAGGAAGACAATATGAATTTCTCCATTTAACATAAGTCACTCTTAAGATCTTAAGGGAACAGAGGTACAGCCAGACTTCATTATACAATAATGAAGAAAAAGCCTGAGGACAAGGAGGAGGTCAGGAGGCCTTCCCTTCAGGGGGAACATTCAGATGGCATACAGAAGAAATGGATTAGTCTGGAATTAAATGCACTGTCATTGGCCCTCTGGCCTCTCTCCAAGGGATTCTCAAACTCAGTCCCAGCAGCCTGTCTCTGGTTTCCTTTCTGGCAAGGACTGCAGCAAGAGACAACCTGGCAAGACCCATGGCCCAACACCCAGCTGTAGGACTCTCCTTGAACCTCTCTGCTGAACCCAGGGAGTTGTTAAGGATGTTAACAAGGAGAAAACAAATAGAGTTAGGAATACATTTTACAACTATAAGAGCTTTGTTAACTGGAATGGAAGATTTTCCAGAGCCAGGAGGTCTCACTATGGAGTGGAGCTTTATAGATGTGTCTGGTAACAGAGCAATAAAGCATGCACTAAGTGTGGCAATCTGCTGCCCATGGCATTAGGGCAACCTGCCAGCACTTTGAGGCCTGCAGACCAAGGTCCCAGCCCTGCCACTTGCTACCTATGAGCCTCGGGCAGGTTACTCTCCTCTCCAACCCTCCTTTTGCCTGTGCATAAGCCAGGGATACTACAAGTTGCCTCAGAGGACTATTATAAAAATTAAATGAGGTAACTGATACAAGCGCATGGTACATAGTAGGAAACGAATATATGTTAGCAGGTGCCCAAGATACTACCTCCTACTCACTGTGCTCAGGCAATTTCACAAAGAGAGGAGTGAAATAAAGCTCAGAAATCCCTAGTCCATTTTTACAGGATTAAAAAAACATCCTAAAGGAAGGGCCAATTAATTAATACAGGGCACGGAATACTGGGAGAAAATATTTATTAGAGCATTACTGTGGCTCTGAGGACAAGCAGTGGCTGGCAAGAGCAGCTCATTGGTGGGGTGAGGTTTTCTCTGAGCAGCAATGGAGCTGGAAGCTGCAGTCCCTTCCTCCAGGGCCACAGTCACTGCAGGGAGAAGATGCCCAGCCCGGGGTTCAAAGCCCAGGTCTGCCCTGAATTGGGGCCTTGGAGAAGATTAACAAATTGTTTTGCACCTAAATTTCATCATCTGAAAACAAATGGCTCAAAGATTAAACAAAATGAAGCGAACAAGTTACTCAGCCTGGTGTCAGATGTATTAGGACTCAGTAATGTCAGGGAATCCAACGGGACCCAGTCCTTTCTGGAGGTGAGAGGAAGCAGTGGCTGGAGAGAGGGGAGGGAAGAAGGTGTCTCACAGCCCAGAGCAATGCAGAAGGTGCCAAGGGCTCCCAAGAACAGAGCCAAGTCGATTGCACTGAGGCCAGGGGAATTATGAGACAGTTAAAGAGCTGCAGGCAGACGATAAAATATATGAGATCATATAACCTACATAATTCCTACAAAGGATCAGAGGAGAATTACACAATTTAAGGAAGACCCCCCAAGGAAAGCTTGGTTTTGGCTCTTTAAATATTTCTCTGAGGGAAAGGGGAGCTTTCATTTTCTCTGGCAGTGATGGAGTCAGTGGAGCGTGACCCTCAGAAAGGGAAACTGGCCTGTGATAGAAAGGAGGCTGTGCTGGCTTTATTATTCTCTTTCTTTAATCAAGTGCTTTTCTTTGCTGTGGCGGGTGCTGCATACGGGCCTGTAGTCCGAGTGCTCATAGCGCTTGTGCCTTGTTAGGGTGGATGGGCTTTTCTCCCTCCTCTCCCCGCCCCTCTCAGCTTGGCAAGTGCTAATTTACTGCCCGAGTGCCTGGCTGTATATTCTGCTGGAGTTGTTTTCTTATTGAGTTTTCAGAACCTCTTTTACTGTCTATCCCTCTGCCCAGCCCTCTCCTCCCAGCCATGGTAAACGTTAGTGGTGTCAGCTCTGGGGGCAGTGTGAGTGTCCTGGGGACCTGGGCTGATGTCCTGTCAACCTTCAGACACTCAGGTCCCCTGCCATGGGCCCTGTGCAGTGATAATGAGAGGTGAGTGGCCCCCTCTATACTGTGTTCTGTGCCTCTGGTCCCACACCAACGACAGACTAGGATCATGTTCCGGGATGCTGGCTCAGGAGTTCTCGACTCTGCCAGTCCTGGAGCCTTCATATCTGCCCACAGCCAAGGCTGCACCTGGGAGGCCGTGCACACACGCATGCATCCTGAGCCCAGGCTGTGCTCCAGACCCTGAGATCAGGGCACAGCAGAAAACAAAAGAACAATGAACAACAACAGAAACAAACAACAGAACAACAAAGATTCTGCCCCATGTGGAGTTGAAGCGGACAGACAGATAAATAAACCCAGGGCACACCCTTGTCCAGCAGAGGGACGTCTGCCATGGACCAGCAGCAGGGACGGGGTCAGGAGTGCTGGGTGGGGCTGGAGGTCTTCGGGTGTAAAAGAAGTCACCAGGATGGGGACCTCCCTGAGGCAGGAAGTGAAGGCTTGCAGGAGGTGAAGGAGGGAGCCACGCAGGTGCCCGGGTTAGGACATCCTGGGTAGAGGAAAGGAGAGGAGGGAAATCCTGGAGGGTGGAACAAGTCTGGCAAATGTGAAGGGTGGGAGGAAGCCAGTGGGGCTGGTCTAGAGATCCAGGAAAGGGAAAAGGGGAGATGAAAGGGGGAGTGACTTAGTGCATTTCCAGTTGCTGTAACAAAATACCCTAGGTTGGGTAATATATAAAGAGATTTATTTAGCTCACAGTTCTGGAGGTCAAGAGCATGGCACCAACATCTACTCAGCTCTGATGAGGCCCCCCTTGGCTGTGTCACAAGGCAGATGGCATCATGGCAGGGGAATGTGTGAGGGGGAAGTCACGGGGTGGAAGCCAGAGAGGAGGGAAGAGACAGTCTTGATCTCTTACAAGAACTCATTCCCTTGGAACCAACCAGAGTCCCACAGAACTGTTGATCCCCATCAAGGGCCTAGGCTGACCTAATTACCCTGCGCTGGGCTCTACTTTTTAAAGATCCCACCAACTCCCAACACCACTGTACTGTGGGCCAAGCCTCTGACACATGAGCCCTTGAAGGACAAACCATCTACACTGTAATAGGGCTGGGTGTGGTGGCACATGCTTGTAATCCCAGCATTTGGGAAGCTGAGGCAGGAGGACTGCCATGAATTCAAGGCCGGCCAGGGTTACATAGTGAGTTCGAGGCCAGCCTGAACTATAAGTGAGATCCTGTTTCAAAAAACAAAACAATTTAAGAAACCATAAGGGGAACTCAGCTGACAAAGGGTCTGGGACCACTGTGAAGACACAGCTTCTCAAGCTGGCTGGATTGCAGCTTTCCGACCACCCTGGGTCTCAGCAGCCTTTATCTTCTTCCTGCACTGAGGGGAGGGTCTCCCCATGCCCTGTCTCCTGGGATGTGGTGTTCTCATATTCATAGTCTTTCTGGCCTGTTGTTCCTCTTTTCTCTCTTCTCTCTGGGCTTTCTCCCTTTGGCGGGGAAACATGTTCCAGTTTCTGCAGCTGAAATGCTGCTTTCTTCAGCTTGCCCTTCCTGGGAGTGGCTGTCTCCCTCCTTTCCTTCATTTCCTAGAGATTCCCCCCAAATGGCTCTCCCATGACAGGTGATGTTCACCTTCAACCCTATGCCATCACTGCTACTGCCACTGCTCCCTCAAGGGGGTCTCTGGTTCTCCTGCCCCTTGAGTTCACGAGCCCTTGCCTTCTACAGTTCAAGACTACAGGTTCCTATGCTTCTATCTTTCTGCACATCCCTTGTTCCTTTGCCTCCCACCCCTAACACATAGCTCTCCCACCAGAGACCCTGACCCCTCTAGAGGAGAGGACACAGTGAAAGTCCACTGGCTGAATTGCACTGTAAAAATTTCGTTTCCTGCATATTAGTGCCAATAATAACGACTAGGTGAGTTTTACATGAAAATGCATCTATCTGGTTACTGTCACAGGGATCACTGAAATGTGATTCTCACAAGACTGGAATGCAAAAGCTGCCTTCTGGGGATAGGTGTCCTGCTCTCTGGGTTTGGAATCCCCAATCTTCACAGGACCTTGCCCACCTGCTCCCAAGAAGTAGCTGCAAGGTGGGGAGCTGTGCTGGAAAGTCTCTCCCCTAGTGATTTTAGGCATGGTGGAGATGTCATATGCTATTGGCAAGAGGAATACTGTTTCATCCATGTCTTGAAATCCATGTTCCCCTAAGCTATGAGCATCCATTCCTAAGTCTCCAAGCCCCCCTAGCAGGGCTCCTCTGAGCTCCCCTTTCTGGCCACACAGCCCCAAGTGTGGCACTTGGGGGGCAATCAATAAATGTGCTGGGTAGGGCTTATGGGTTGCTTGGTTTGCCCTTGGATTCTAAGGGACTTGTCCAGTACCAACTGCTGGAGCATGTTTCCATGTCTTGACTGTGTCTCTGATCACAACTCAGCCCCTGATTCCAGCTAACACGGACAGAGCTCCATCTTCTAAGATGTTGAAGAAAAGATGGCCTACAGCTGAGTGCTGTTTTTAACTGCCTTTTCTCCCACAACTGCAGGGACTATGCAGTTTGCAAAAATTATGTATGGGCTCTGGGGTGAGAATGTCTCAGCTCCAAATCCCTCTTTGTCTGCTACTGGCTGTGTGATCTTGGGTAAGCCATGGAGCCTCTGCCCACATATAACATGTGACAAGAAGATGTGATCAGAGGGCTTGGTACAGAGTGGACAGTCAACACATCATAGGGACGGGGATCCTTTGCATGTATTCTAGCATCGTGCTACCATAGCAAGGCTATGAAGATAACCCTGCATGGCACATTTTTTTTTTGTATTAAATTCTTTTATAGGTACATTGTACGTATACAACACAATTACATTTCTCATTGGGAATTGTACCATTATATAATGCATCTTGGTTCTTATTTTTTCCCCATTCCTAGCCCTCCCTTCACCCCCTCCACCCTTCCCTATTTACAAAGACTTTATTTCCATTTTTTCCATTTCTCATCATTTTTTTCCTTTCCGTTCTTTCCTTTCCCCTGTGCCTCCCACTACCCCTATCCCTTTGGACCTTTTATTCCTATTTTACATTATCGATTATTCATTCTAATAATTGGTACATTTTAGGTATACAATATAATGACATTCATCATTGGAAATTTGCACCTTTACATAGTCTCTCTTGGTTCTTGTTTTTCACCCTTGCCCAGCCCTCCCTTCAACCCCTCCAGCCCTCCCTATTTACAAAAATTTTGTTCCTATTTTCCCATTTTCTCATATTAATCCCATTCCCTTCTATCCTTTCCCTTAGCCCTCCCACTTCCTTCCCCTTTACTTCCTATTTCACATGACCTATTATACATTTAGTCCTTACTTACACTTTCAGTTTCTCACACCAGAGAAACTATTCAGTATTTATACATCTGTGTCCTATTGATTTCACTTAAGAGTATTGCCTCAATGTGCATCCATTTAGCTATAAATGTCTCTAATTTCTCATTTTTTATGGCTGAGTAGTACTCCATTTTATAAAAAAACCACGTTTTCTTTATCCAGTCTCCAGTTGATGGGCATTTGGGCTGTTTCCAAGTTTTAGCTATTACAAACTGTGCTGCTATGAACATGGGTGCACATATATCACTGTGGTATGATTCTTTTAATTCTTTGGGGAAGATCCCCAGCAGTGGAATAGCGGGGTCAAATGGGACTTCCAGTCCTAGTTCTTTGAGGTACCTCCATACTGATTGCCACAGTGCTTGCACCAGTCTACACTCCCACCAGCAGTGGAGCAGGGTTCCTCTTTCCCCACAGCCCCGCCAGCATTTGTTATTGGTTGATTTCATGATAGCAGCCATTCTTTCTGGAGTGAAGTGGAATCTCAATGTTGTTTTCATTTGCATCTCTTGAATGACCAGTGATGTTGAACATTTTTTCATGTATTTATTTGCTATTTCTACTTCTTTGTCTGAGAAATGTCTGTTCATTTCAGATGCCCATTTTTGGATTGGGTCTTTAAATTTGAGAGGTCTGATCTTTTTAAGTTCTTTATAGATTCTAGATAGTAGACCTTTGTCTGAGGAAGAGGAGGTGAAGATTTTTTCCCACATTGTGGATTGTCTCTTCACACTGCTGGTGGTTTCTCTTGCTGTGCAGAAGCTTTTTAATAAGAAGAGATCCCATTTGTTGATTGTGCTAGTTCATGGGCAACTGAGGTTTTGTTCATAAAATCTTTTCCTACACTGATGTCTTCAAGGGTTCTACCTAACCTCTGTTCCAACTGGTTCAGAGTTTCTATTTTAATATTTAGATCTTTAATCCATTTTGATTTTAGTTTAGTGCATGGTGAGAGATACAGGTCTAGTTTTAATCTTTGTCAAGATGAAGCCCAATTTTTCCAGCACCATTTATTAAAGAGGCTATCTTTCCTCTAGTGAGGGTGTTTGGCTCATTTGTCGAAGATGAGATGGCTGAGTGTGTCTGGCGTTGTTTCTGCATCTTCTAATCTGTTCCACTGGTCCTCAGGTCTGTTTCTTTGCCAGTACCATGCTGTTTTTATCACAGTAGCTTTGTAGTATAGTTGCAGGTTGGGGATTGTGATACCCCCTGCCATGTCTCTGTTACCTAGAATGGCTTTTGCTATTCTGGGTCTCTTCTTGCTCCAAATGAATTTTTGGATTGTTTTCTCGAGGTCTATGAAGTATGCTGCTGGGATCTCAATTGGAATTGCATTAAATCTATATAGCAGTTTTGGAAGTATGGCCATTTTCACTATATTAATCCTTCCTACCCAGGAGCAGGGGATGTCTGTCCATTTTCTGATATCATCTTCAATCTCTCTTTTCAGAGTGCCATAGTTTTCAGAGAAGAGGTCTTTGATTTCTTTCATTAGGATGATTCCTAGGTATTTCAGTGTTTTGGATGCTATTGTGAAAGGAATTATTTGCCCTATTTCTCGCTCAGTGAGTCTGTCATTGGTGTAGAGGAAAGCTATTGATTTTTGTGTGTTGACCTTGTAACCAGCTACTTGACTGGATTTGGTTAGTAAGTCTAGAAGACTTTTGGTGGAGTTCTTGGGGTCTTCTATATAGAGTATCATGTCATCTGCAAATAATGACAATTTGACTTCTTCATTTCCTATCTTTATTCCTTTTATTTCTTTCTCTTGTCTAATTGCCATGGCTAACGTTTCCAGAACTATATTGAACAAGAGTGGTGATAGTGGACATCCTTGCCTTGTTCCTGATTTTAGTGTGAAGGATTTCAGTTTTTGACCATTTAGTATGATATTGGCTGTTGGTTTTTCATAGATGGCTTCTATCAGTTTGAGGCAGAGACCATCTATTCCAATTTTTTGTAGGGTTTTTATCATAAATGCATGTTGGATTTTGTCAAATGCTTTTTCTGCATCTATGGAGATAATCATATGGTTTTTGTCCTTGGCTCTATTGATATAGTGTATTACATTAATTGATTTTCATATATTGAACCATCCCTGCATCCCTGGGATGAATCCCACTTGATCAGGGTGTATGATCTTCTTGATGATCTGCATTCTGTTTGCCAGTATCTTATTAAGGATTTTTGCATCTATGTTCATTAGTGAGATTGGCCTATAGTTCTCTTTTTCAGTTGGGTCTTTCTCTGCTTTGGGGATCAAGGTGATGCTTGCTTCCAGGAATGATTTTGGGAGTATTGCTTCCCTTTCAATTTCCTTGAAGAGTTTAAACAGTAGCGGCAGCAGTTCCTCTCTAAATGTCTTGTAGAATTCAGCAGTGAAGCCATCAGGGCCTGGGATTTTCTTAGGTGATAAGTTTTTAATTACCTTTTCAATTTCATTGGTTGATATTGGGTTGTTCAGAATTTTTAGGTCTTCTTCGTTCAACTTTGGTAATTCATATGTATCTAGGAATTTGTCCATTTCTTCCGTGTTGTCCATCTTATTGGTGTATAGGTTCTGGAAGTAGGTATTGATGATCCTCTGGATTTCTGCTGGGTCTGTTGTAGTTTCACCCTTTTCATTCCTAATTGCATGGATTTGGGCCTTTTCTTTCCTTTTTCTGACAAGGTTGGCTAAAGGTTTGTCAATTTTGTTGATTCTTTCAAAGAACCAACTCTTGGCTTCATTGATTTTTTGTATCATTCTCTTAGTCTCGATTGCATTGATTTCTCCTCTGATCTTTATAATTTCTTCCCTTGTATGAGCTTTGGGGTTGTCCTGCTCTTCTTTTTCTAGAAGCTTGAGTTTCAGCATCAGGTTGTTTACTTGGGCTCATTCTGTTTTCCTAATATGTGTATTCACTGCTATGAATTTCCCTCATAAGACTGCTTTCATTGTGTCCCATAGATTCCGATATGTTGTATTGTCATTGTCATTTAATTGAAGGAACTGTCTGATTTCTTCTTTAATTTCCTCTGTGACCCATCGGTTATTCAGAAGTGTGTTGTTCAATTTCCACGTGTTTATGAAATTTTTTGAGTTTTTTTTGCTATGGATCTCCAATTTCATCGCACTATGGTCTGATAATGTACAGGGGATAACTTCAATTCCTTTGCACTTACTTAAACATGTTCTATGTGTGAATATGTGGTCTATTTTGGAGAATGACCCATGTGCAGCTGAGAAGAGTGTGTACTCTGATTTTGTGGGGTGGAAGACTCTGTAAACATCTGTTAAGTTCATTTGTTCAAGAGTTCGATTGAGTTCTAGTATTTCATTACTTATTTTTAGTCTAGTTGATTTATTTATTTGTGATAGTGGGGTGTTGAGGTCCCCCACTACAATTGTATTAGTGCATATATGGCTTTTCATGTCCGTTAGTATTTGTTTTATATAGTTGGGTGCACTAGTGTTTGGTGCATAGATATTTATGATTGTCATCTCTTCCTCTTGGATTCTTCCCTTTACAAGGATGTAGTGTCCTTCTTCATCTCTCTTAATTAGTGTTGGTTTGAAATCTACTTGATCTGCCAAGAGGATAGCTACTCCTGCTTTTTTTTGGGTTCCTGTCGCATGCAGTATTGTTTTCCACCCTTTAACTTTGAGTCTATGAGTTTCCTTTTGAATGAATTGTGTTTCTTGTATGCAGCATATTGTTGGATTTTGCTTCTTGACACATTCTGCCAGTCTATTTCTTTTGATTGGTGAATTGAGACCATTAACATTGATGGTTATAACTGAAATGCATTGACTTGTCATTGCCATGACTTTTTCTTTTTGTTGGGTTCTCCTCCTTTACATTTAATTTCTTGTCATGCCAGATGGGTTCATTCTACTTTGCTTCCTGCGGTTGTGATCCTCAATGTCTGTTCCTAGGCTATTGTGTAAAATTCTTTGGAGTGCTGGTTTGGTATTCATGAAGTTCCTAAGGTGCTCTTTGTCATGAAAGTATCTTATTTCTCCAACAATTTTGAAAGATAGTTTTCCAGGGTACATCAATCTGTGTTGGAGGCTGTTTTCTTTTAGGGCTTGGAATATGTCACTCCCAGCTCTTCTTGCCTTGATGGTTTGTGTTGAGAAGTCTGCTGTGATTCTGATGGGCTTTCCTTTGTATGTGATTTGTTTCTTTTCTCTGACTGCTTGGAGAACTTTGTTCTTCTGTTGTGTTTCTGGAATCTTAACAATTATATGCCTATGTGTAGATTTTTTTTGATCAAGGCTATTTGGAGTCCTATATGCCTCACTTATCTGTATGTCAAGCTCTTTTCCCCTGCTTGGGAAGTTTTCTGCCATTATTTCTGTGAAGAGATTTTTTATGTCATCTCCACTCTCTCCTGTTTCTTCACTGAGCCCAATCAGTCTTATGTTATTCTTTATTGCATCATCTAGCAGCTGCTGGATTGATTTCTCATGTTCCCTTATAATTTTGAAGCAATTTTTCTTTTCCTGGTCACTAATTGCAATCTTATCTTCTATATCTGAAATTCTGTCCTCACACTGGCTCATTCTGCTGTGTAGACTTTCAATGGAGTTTTTCATGTCCTGGAAATCTATTTGCATCTGTTTTATGGATTCCATTTGTTTTTTATGTTGGGATTCCATCATGTTCCTCAGCTCCTCTGTAGATTTATTAATCATGTCTTACACTAGGGGCACAATTTCTCCTGCTATCTGAGAAATTATTTCTGATTTCATTTTTTCCAGATCCCCTTTTGTTGCCAGTTCAGTGGGTCCAGGTGGTTGAGTATCAGAGGGTTCCATCTCATTTCCCTTTAGGGTCGCTGTAGGTGATCTGGAAGTCTGGTTTTGAGACTTATTTATGTGTTTTCTCATTTCGACTGGGGCGGGGGGCTGTTAGCGCCTGCATGGATTACCTCCTCTGAGCTGGGTGAGGTGGGACAGGGGCCGGGAGCAGCGGTAGGGATGGTGACCCAAAAGCCCTTTCCTGTGGGCTGGGAGCAGCCGGAGGGATGGTGGCCGGGAAACCCCTTCCTCTGGACCAGGAGCAGAAGGACAGAAGGTGGCCCAAAAGCCCTTTCCTCTGGGCTGGGAGCAGCGGGAGGGATGGTGACCGGGAAGCCCCTTCCTCTGGACCAGGAGCAGTGGGACGACGGCTCAGAAGCCCCTACCTCTGGGCCGCGAACAGTGGGACTCAGTATCTTGGTCTGGTGGTCTGGTGTCCTCTGTGCCTTGGTAATGTGGAATCAGGTGGCTGTGCATGGCACATTTTTAACAAGCTTTGCTCCCCCTGCAGCAAGGGTGTCCAGAGGGACATTAGCCAAAAGCAGTACTTTTCTTGGTGCTTCTCCTTTTTTCAGGAAGGAAAGACAATGCTAACACTTAAGTCTGGTTCTTGGCTGCAGAGAGGCATTTGACTGCACAAGCACACACCAGAAATAACTAACTTTCAGAGGAAGATTAACTCCATGTGCAGCTCTGCTCAGCCTTCTCAAGGACTCTCAGTGACCCCAGGAATTCTTTCTGTGTCAAAGCAAAGAGGACCCTTCCTGTCAATCTCAGGAATCACCCTGATTAGTGCCCCTTTCATGGGCATTTGTCTCAAAGCCCAAGTCTCATCTATGAGCGACATTTGCCACCTCAGTCTGTCTTCACTGGTTAGGGAGATGCTACAGTACTAATAGATTTCAAGGATTTTGAACAAATAGCCACAAATATTTAAAGCTTCACTTTGCCTATTAGGGAAAATGCTGTTTAAGATAATTATTTTGCCTCTGCCTGACAGGAAGATTTATACAGAAGATAGAATTATTTTAACCTTTGAGAAAAATCTGAAACCTTGACTCTCCAGTCTTTCCCTAGACTGCAAGTGTTTTAGGGCCAAAAATATCAAATCCCTGGATGCTATAAGGCAAAAAAAAAAAAAAAAAAAAAAAAAGGCTAGCAAATAATGCTGAAGGCCTTACTGACCAATTTCTCCAGCAGCACAGCTTGTCAACTGGATGCTAAACAAGGCCCATGGCTCCTGCCCATCTGCTCTTCTGAACCATGACTCCTCGAGACAGGAGCCTGTCTCAGATGCTTGTGCAGCCCTGGAGTCACTGGGCTGGGCACAGTGAACACCCAGAATGCCATCTGCATCTCAGCGACTCAGGTTTTGAGTAGTTTCCTGTAGTGAGTGGTACAAAAGTCTGGAGATGGCCTGAGCTTGGGGCTGAAGCCTAATTATGGCATTTCTTAGTAATGCGGCCTTAGGTACATGTCTTCCTGCCTCATTCACCTTATCTGAAACAACGGCCCGAAGCTACCGCCCTTGTGGGGTTCGGTATGATGACCAAGGTAAAATATATGGTGTCTGGCCCATAGCAGACACTGAATAAATGGCAACCACTTCCTTGAGAACTGCCCTTACAGAGAAAAGAGAAATGAAGGCTTCAGAAATGAGGGTGTTGGGTCAAATGGAATTTCTAGGTTTAGATTTCTGAGGACTCTCCACACTGATTCCCATACTGGTTATACTAGCTTACATTCCCACAAATGAAGTAGAACCCTGGATCCTCACCAGGATTTGTTATTATTTGACTTCTTCATGATGGCCATTCTTTCTGGGGTAAGATGATATCTCTGTTGTGTTAATTTGCATTTCTCTCATGGTCAGTGAACATTTGTTGAGCATTTCTTCATGTGTTTGGTGGCCATTTGTACTTCTGTGAATTGTCTATTCATTTCCCTTCCCCTTTTTTTGATTGGGTCTTTATTTTGGAGGGTCTAGGTATCTTCACAAAAGAGTTAAAGACATCATATTACAGGGACACATGCATTCCCAAGTTTACAGCAACACAATTCATAATAGCTAAACCTTGGAAGCAGTGTGTAGGTCTATCAGCAGATGAATGGATTAAAAAATGTGGTATTTACATACAATGGAGTATGACTCTGCCATAAAGAAAAGGTTGAGTCATCTGTAGGAAAATGAATTCACCCTGAGACCACAATGTTAAGTGACATATATCAGACATACAAGCTTTAATAACACATGGTTTCTCTTATATGAGAAACCCAAATTTTTAATAAACAGCAAAATAAAAGATAGACAATAAGAAGTAAGGAGATACATCTTTCTGAAATGGGAAGAGGATTAAGAGATGGAGGAGGGGAGAGAAGAAAGGGGATGAAAAAAGGAATTATGAAGATGTCCTCTGTACATGTACCAATTCCCCACAAGCAGTATAAATAGGATGCATTACAAACATATACTAATAAAAAATAATTTAAAAAAGAAACGAAGGGAGTTCAGAGCAAGAACACATTATCCTTTGTGTATAAGTTACCATGCTAGGATTGTGTTCAGTGTGACTGGTAGAGGAAGGCAGGGCAGTTATCCAACACAAAGTGCCATCAGAATGAGTGTGAGAGACTGAGTAATATCCCTTTTCCCCCAAAGATGTCCCCATCCTAGTCCTCAGAACCTGTGAATGTCACTTTTACAGAGTAAAAAGGACTTTTCAGGAGTAAGCGGAAGGTCTTGAGATGAACAGATGACTCTAGATTACCTGCATGGGCTGACAGTCCTCACAAGGTCCTTGGGAGAGAAGAGGGGAGCTGCAGGGTTGAAGTTGAAAAAGACAGGGAGAGACTGGAAGAGCTACACAGCACAGAGGAGGAAGGCACCTGGACCCTGGGAATACAGGCTACAATATGCAAATGGTGAGGAACAGTTCCTTCTGACATTTGCAGAAGAAACCACCTCTGGGAACAACTTGACTTTAACCAAGTGAGACTGATTTCGGACTTCGGACCTCTAGAACTTTGGGCTAAATTTGTGTTTTAAGCTGCTAAGTATGTGTTAATAATAGGAAATTCATAAAATGAATAGGAAATTACAACCAAAAACACGAACCACCCAGCCCGGCAAACTTTAATTATATGGAAAATTTCATCTCTGTGCGATACTGTTGATCCCGATGACAGCAGATAGCTGAGGTGTTACGAGAACCAAGAAGCTATCTGTGTAATTGGTGGTGACCTGGTGTTAATGGAGATGAGGTTCAAAAACACTTTTATTTCTAGAAATGCTGCCATCCTTTGTCAACATGCCTTTATGGCACCTGGTGGGTTGTTACCTGGAGTCCACACAGCTCATAATCACAGCCTGTTCAACACTGGCAGCCAGCAGAAGTCATCAGAAAACACATTTTGTCAAGAAGTGGTATTTTTCTCTCCTTTCTTCACATTTGAAAAAACCTAAGTTCAGCTTATGCCTGAAAGTACTGAGTGAGCTTTTCAAGGAAAAAAAAATCACCTCTGGCCATGTCATTCACAATTTGAATTTCTAAATAAAGTTCATTACCATGTTGTCCAGGAATATAACAACAACAACAACAACAACAACAACGAAGAACAGCAGCAGCAACAAGCCCTTAAGAGAGGAATAAAACTCAGCTTCCCTTCTGGAATAAATGACTTCCCCTGAGAGTCATACAAGGTACAAATAATGATGGCATATCAAGTTCAGAACATAAATATTGGGCTCTTTAGTTCTTGTAGCAGGTCTTAACAGGTAGAATTGTAGTGCCCCTAACTTGCCACTGAAGAAAGGGGAGTTCTCACAGCCTGTAAATAACAGAGCCAAGATTAAAGCTCACATTGGATTGACTTCAAAACTTATCTTTTCTTCCGTCCATACTGTGTCTGAGATAAATGTATGGGGTAGTATGTTGAAAAGACATGGGATATACCGCCAACAGCCAATACGAGTGTTCTATGAAGAACTCTGGCTGATCCAACTTTGAATCTATTGCTTTCCATCATGCTGAAGAGCAGGTTGTGTATGAACACGAAGTGAGCCACACAGGACCCATTTTATAATTGGTTCTACCACTGGCATGTAGGAAGTGTCAGAAAATAGAAGAGAATTCCTAAGTAAGGTTATACCAAAGACAGAGTAGCATAGCCCACTACAGTAAAGATACAATCTTGGAACCATTTTGCTTATGTAATCATACTGCTACAGTCTTCTTAAATTAAAGACTAAGGAGCTTTGAGCACTTATTATTTGGAGGCTGCTAAAAAGCCATCATGGCAACCATCCTCTAACCCAGATTTTCTAGGCAGAATAGTCTCAGCAGCAACTCCCACACCTCACAGTTTCTCTTAAATTATTTTGACCACGGCCACGTAAGAAATAGCTTTACTAGGCATTGGGTACACACATACACAGAAATTCCAGGAAATAAGATGCAGGCTCACTATGTACAATGAGCTCTCCCATTTCCTTCTCTATTTTTGTCTGTTTTGTCTGGTTGAGTCTGTTTTGTTGCCATGACCCACACACTTGACTCAGTGATTCACTAACGACCCCGCACTTCCATGCAGGGGTTGCGCTTGTGGTTTGAAAGTGCTCTCCTAGACAACATGGAGAAATGGGGTCCCTACCTCTGGGGCGATGTAATCTGGTGTTCCACAGAAGGTCCTGGTCGTGACTCCATCCACCATGTGCTCCTTGCACATCCCAAAGTCAGCAATTTTGATATGTCCCTCTGAATCCAGCATGACATTATCTAACTTCAGATCCCTGTATGGAAGAAGGTTAGCATGAGGGTCCTTCCCACAACACACCACTGTTTACTCTGGAGCTGGTGAAACTGATGTGCATTTGACTAGCTGCCATCTGAGTGGCTTTTTAATCCTGAGTCCCTGGAGAGGAGAGCCAGAAATTACTATATCCTATATCTTCAGAACCTAATAAAAAGCCTGGTACATGGAAGATGCTTAGCCAGTGAATGACTAACTGGCTGAACTAATGATTCTTAATCTTGGCTGTGCCTATGAATTCAGAGATTCCAACTTATCAGGTTTGGAGAGATTCTAGTTATTTGATGTGTTACTATCCTGCACAGGGTTTGCAAAATTCAGGGTTTTGAACCATCTCTCTTATCCCTTCATCATGTCTGCACCAGTGTTCTTTTAATTACTCTTCAATTAATCCTGAAAGACATTCTTCTTTCTTTGGCATCAGAATTTCACTGCATCTTACAACTGAAAGAATTTAATTCAATAGTTTCTCTTGCCTCTCCCCAGTTCCCTGTGCTCTTTTCCTGCTGAGTCTCTATAATAGCAATTCGGCTTCCATTGCTCCCTGACTCCCATTCCAAATAACATGTAGAGGAAGGAGCCGTCAGTGGAGCAAAACATGTTTTCTTGTATAAAGCAGAAATGAGATATAAAATCTTTGAGGTCTAGAAATCAGAAGGTGGCTCTGATTTGCTGCAAGGCTGTAGAGAAAGGTGGGTCCCAGCAGGTCTGTATTCCATGGGGGATTATTATCTCCATGTGTGAAGTCTCTATCTTGGAATTACATGCCCACTGAGGCCCAGCAAACCTGTCCTTTGTGCTGCTGTGAGAAGATCTTTGATACACACCTATAGATGATACCTCTTTTATGAAGAAAGAACAATCCAATGGAAATCTCTGCTGCATAGAATCTGCAAAAGAAAATGTGCTTCAGGTTTCTGGCTTGCTTCTTTGGACTTTTGGATACTTTTTAGTCTCAAATCCAGGCATCAAAGAGATAAGAGAGTGCAAGACCTTAAGGGTTTCTGAGACCAGCATCACCCCACACATGTTCTTCCAACCATCAGTCCTTCCCTCTCCCATTCCATCACTCCAGCTCACCCAAGAAGAGCCCAGTCAATAAACTACACAAGACAGGTTTATTTTTCTTGCTCAAGAAGAGTGGGCAGGTAATTTACTGCCTAAAATGTAATTCCTAACATAATCACTTAAATAGTAGATACCTGTTTGACCATTCTATGTCAGGGATATGGCACAGTAGAGAAAAATTCTATTTTCCTATTCATTGAAGAATATATTATTGTTTGAGAATACAATTACTCCCTGGAAGACAAAGTAGAGTGGGTGCTGAACTGTTTAGCTGGTCTATTCATTCTCTGAAGTGCTGGGATAAATGGAACATATGATGATTTATACCTGAGGCTGTCCTCTTAAATAATTCATAATATTCAATGGCAGTTACTATCATTACTTCAAAATCATTAATAGGTTAATATCTGAAACTCAGATTAAATGCAGAAGTGTGTTTTAAAATTTACATAGCACTTAAGGTCTTTGAAGTATGAGAAGCCACAAGTCTGGGCTTGGGCAAATATCATACCCAGGAGGCTTAACACAAGCACAATATCTAAGAATACGCTGACAATGAGGGGCCACCTCTGAAAACCAGCAGGAGCGGATAGGATGGGGGAGAGAGGAAAGATGGGATGACAGGTGATTGTTACAGTATGTTTCATGTTTTTCTATGTATTTAAAAAAGTTTCTGCAACACACATAGAATGAAAGGGTATTGGATGAGGCATTTTATAACATAAAGTGGCTTTTTGCTACCTGTTCTTTATAGCTCTGAGGTATCAAGCTTTATTTCACAATTGGAACATTTGAATGCTGCTATAACTCATGAAGTCTCTTAAGAGAGGATAAGAATATTTCTAAAATACTTTTTAAAGTAAAAATAAAAGCAGAAAAATCTCCTTTTTTATTTTTAAAGCTTGGTACCAACAAATCCCTTATTGTGCCATCAGTATTCCATAAGGTAGATAATCCCATACAAGTTAAAATTTCTTCTTATTGCTGTTTTAGATTGAACATTCCAAAAATCTTATTCATGTTTGCTATTTTGATTAACCAGGGTGTACACTTGCACACATTTTTGGGTAAGTAAAACATTCATCTGCTTGAGCCTGCTTCTGCTGCGTTCCCTAATACTCCCCAGGGCCCTGAGAAATAGGATGATGTTTCAGGTACTAAGGTCCCCTCCCCAACCCCATGTATGACTCCTCCGTCTTCACCTGGAGCCCCACATTCAAGGCACACCCAAGTGAAACATTCCAAGCTGAGATCACAAGTATTACCATTCTCCACCTTCACTCAAGCCTAACATGGACATCACTTACAGAGAGAGGTTTCTGTCTTCTCACTGCCAGTCACCTAGTTCTGCTTTTGTTCCTCCATAATGTTTGTCAAAGACGCTAGTTTCTCTTTGGCTCCAAGTTGAAGCCTAATTCTAGCTCCGTTTCTTCTGCCATAGAAAGATTCTCACCAATCCCCTCACCAATCACCAGCTGCTACCTTCTCGCGATCCTTCCTTCTTTCCTCAGCCATAGGGCTCCGTAAGAACTTAGTTTGGTGGAGTCAATCAGATGGAGCCCTTTCTAATGCCTCTTCCTCAGCTGCCTCCCTACAGGCTCTGCATTTATTGCTCTGCCACTCCTCCCTATCTCACAGTGCCCTGGACTAGCTCTTCATATTCTTACATCCTCTCCTTAGAAGGTTCTCTCCTTATCTCTGGGTCATGCATTCCCTGAGCGCATGCTGCTGTCACTCCCCAATTCTGGGGGGCCTTGTGGTTTTCTGTGCACATCTCTAAAGTTAAGCAGTGAGTTGAGTGTGAGTGCCCCAGAGTAGGGGTGCATCTCACTGCCTTGTGTTCCCAGTGCCTGTGCACAGTGAGTGTGTAGCAGCCATGTGCTCAGTAAATGAGTGATTGAATCCAGCCATGAGGATGGACCCAGGTGATGAAGGGATACACTATACTGGAAATGGACTAAATTGCTCCTTAGAAAACATCTAGATGGGTCTGTTAGTACATCTGTCCCCTGGAAAGTTACAGCATTTAACTCCAAAAAAGCAGAGCCACCCAGGAACATTTTATACAGTAGAGGTTCCCAGATGGGAGCTCAGGGTTGTCTGATTTGCAGGACTTAAAAAAATACTTACACTGCTTGTGGCTCCTTAAATTTCCCTACTTGCTGAATGTGGTACATGAGGTCCCCACCGTTGACATATTCCATGACGAAGTAAAGCCGATCCTGCAGACCAAGGTGCACATGTGAGTAAGGCTCCTCCTTGTCGCAGAGCCTCTGCTTTGCTTTCATATTAGTGAAATGGGGATGCCTTGCCAGATCTGCGTGGTCTGCATCTCTTCACAATTTTTTCCCAGTGAAAGAATAAGTAGTAGACCCCATTGCAGGAGGGCCTTGGGAAGGATAAGGTCATTACATAACTGAACTGATGGCTCTCTGTCAATGCATCTGCCTCCTGGTTACATATGCTCCCTATTATAGTAATGGTCTCAACCTTCTTCCCTTTTTTCCTATACATATATTTATGAGCTAGGGAAAGGGTGAAAAGTCTACAGGGGCCAATCATTTCATTTTAACCCGTTTTTCTTGATGGCGCAAATGCATAAAAGCTGACTTGCAATGTCTAGGAGGCATTTCTGTGCAGATGCAGTAACTGATTTAAATGGACGCTTCTGAAAACACATCTCTTGGGTTAGACTGGCCTTATAAATTGTGCATGCTTGATGATATTTCCTGGGTGGGGGAGAGGGAAGACCATAAACGGAGAGGCTAATCAAAAGTTCTTTTGCAGCCATAATGTGCCCAAATATCTTTTTTATTTTCTCTGTCACTGGTATGCTAAGTGTCGGCCCCACAAAGAACCATATAAGTCTGCATATTTATACAGACATTATGCTGGGATAGATGGGAGAGAATGAAGAATTTACCAGTGAAATAACTAACAGTACACCATGGTAAAAGCTGACCTCTGTTCTCCTCTAGAAAACATCCCCATTTCACAGAGGTTATTAGACATTAAAGTGTTACATAGGTAAGAAAGGGAGGGAGGGAGGGATGAGGAAGGGAGGAAGGAAAAGCAAGAAAGGAAAAGAAAAAGAAAGAAAGAACAATGAAGCAGAAAACAGCTTTGGGAGCTCCACCATCTAGCTTCTCTGCTATTACCTTTAATGCCATCATTGCTTCTTTGCTCCACAAGCTTTCCAAAGCTTAATCTTCACAAGCAGGGTTAAAGACTCGGGTTCAGAGAAGTGGCTCTCCCTTCCTGCCTCACTGCTCAATTCTCCCTGGCACTGCTGGGTTCTGGATTGGGTTCTGGAGTGGTTTCTGTGAGCTATTGAGAGCTGGCAGAAGTGACTCAGTGGTCAGGGCATGGCTGATATGAAGTGGCAGGCTTGCTACCAACAAGCTCTGCAGCTCTGCAGATTTCCTGTGTATCCTGACACCGTGTGTGGCTGCCCTGCCATTTGGGGATTCTACTACTCAAAAGCTTGTAGAGCACCTTCTAAGGATTTTGAAAAAGGACATAAAACACAAAGTCAATTTCTGACCTTGAGCCAGTTGAAAGTAGTAATCATCATAACAGTAACAATATAGCTAGATTATTGAGCCATGTTTGATAGGGTCAGCTTCTAGGTGGAAGCTTGTCTGGAAATGCCTCACTCTGGTACCATCTAAGCAGCTTGGTTTCCTATAAAACACTTGCAAGCTCCACCACGAGTGAATCAGTACCTTGGGAGTTTTGTAATGTGCTTAGACAGTTTAACTCTGTGACCAAGGTCAGCAAATTTTTTCCATAAGGAGTCAGACAGTAAATATTTTAGGCCTTGTGTGTCTTGCAACTGCTCACCTCTGTCTTTGTGGAGTGAAAGACACTGTAGGTGACAGGTAAGTGAATGAACATGGCTGTGTCCTTAGAGAACTATTTACACATAAATATGATTTTCATTAATTTTTCACATGTCATGAAATACTGTTTGGATTTCTTTTTTGTGACCTTTCTTGGAGCTCATGGGCTGTACAAAACAGGTCATGGTTTGCCACTCTTGATGTGTGTCATTAAACAAGAACATGCTGTTATATGAAATGGACTCTTTTAATGTTCTAAGGTCATGCTTGGCAGCTGGACCAATGGTCTTAAAAAGCCAGGTCTGTGAGTTATTTTATTGTTTCTGTATAGCACGGCACCTGGCATAAAGAAAACCTTTCACATACAGTCCCTTAGGGCGTATGGGGAAACTGGTTCTAGCACCCTCCAAGGATACCCAAATCTTCAAGTGCTCAAGTGCCTTATATAAAATGGTATAGTATTTGCACGCAATCTATGCAATCCTTCCCTATACTTTAAATCATCTCTGGATTACTTATAATAACTAATGCAATGTTAGAGCTATGCAAATCGTTGTTATATTGCATTGTTTACACAGTAATGACAAGAAAAAGTCTATAGATGATCAGTACAGATGTGATTTAAAAATTTTTTTTAATCCATGGTGGGTGAAATCTGTGACTGTAGAACCAAGGATATAAAGGCCAACTGAAAGTGTTTGGTGAATTAAATGGAATAGAGTGCTAAGCCTCTAACCAGACAGGACATCACAGAGAACATATGCCCCAAATCTATCAGTGTCAGGAGGTGCTCACTGTCCTTGTCTCTGCTTGGTGTTCCTTTCCACCTTTCCTCAGGGATGCTGAGATGCTTTGGTTCAGGTACAGCCCAAGTGCAAGCTGGGTGCTGTGCCATGTGTACAGCCCCAGGGTGCTCACCACGGTCTGGAAGCAGGAGTGTAGCTGTGTCAGGAATGGGGGCTTGTCCAGCAGGGCCAGGACCCGCTTTTCCACCATGGTGCATTCCACATCATCATCCTGAATCACCACATCCTTCTTCAGGATTTTGATTGCATACAGTTCTTCTGTTCCCTTCCTGTCAGCAAGCATCACCTGGGAACAGACCGAGAACAAGCTGAACATTTCCAAGCAGAATCTGGTCCCGGGAGCTGGGTTGGGGATAGGAGGAGGAAGCAGTCCAGGTAATGATGGTTCAGCAACAGTTCATGCAAATCTGTAGATGTGTGACAGAATAATATTAATAGACTTTGCTGTGGTTTGAACATGGGTGGTGTCTCCCAAAGGTCCATGAGTTACCTTGGTCCCCGAGGTGTGTTACTGGGAAGTGGTAAAGTCTTTTTAGGGATGGGGCCTTGTGGTGTCCTTAGATTACTAGTGGTGTGCCATGCCCCCAAGGATTGTGTGATCCTGGTCTCTTTCTCTGCTTCTTGGCTGATGAGGTGAGCAGTTTGCCCCAACACATATTCCCGCCGTGATGTGCTCCCTTGTCAGAGGCCCAAAGCAGGGGACCACTCAATCATGGACTGGAACCATGAAAGCCATGAGCCAAAATAAAACTTTACTCTTTATAAGTTAGTTGCCTCAGGTATTTTGTTATAGTGATGGAATGCTAACACAAAATTTATGTACAAATACTGAAATACTGCATTATTACCATAACTTAAGGGGAGGAATGGGATAAAATAAAATTTATCTGAAAACGATAAATTCTTCCATTTATTTAACTTCTTAAATTGTTGAAATTTGTGTACTGTGTGGTATATTTCCACACGATGATGCTATTTGGGCTGCTAAATGGAATACTCAGTATTCTTTACTGGGATTAGTCTGAAATTACGCATGTTTTTCTGGGAGTCTCTTTAGGGTAAAATGTGACTGACCCTTATAATCTTCAAAGTCCAGACAAAGCAACAGATGGGATGGAAATCTGTCATTGGCTCTATCGGAGCTGGACACATTGGCAGTGACAGCTGGCCTCTGTCCCCAAGGGGAGAATGAGGGGCACAGAAGCCAAATGAAGATTCACAGGTCGATGGCTGCATGGCCCCACTAAGGAATCCCTTAAGGATCACATGTATTTACATGTGTGTTGGTCTACTCGACCAACATTTTGGAGCATGCCCTCTGTTTTGAACATCGGAACACATAAACCTGCTCTAGTTTTTTGGATGCAGTTGTTTTTAATGACAGGAGGTAGGAGGCATCTAAAGAATGTGTACAAATAGCAAGGAACATAAAGGGCTGTTTTGGAAACCTTAGTGAGAACAAAACCGATCCAACATTGTCTGCCCAAGCCCCTCCAATTCTTACCTTCCCAAAACTCCCCTTCCCCAGCACCATGAGGAAATTGAAGTCCGTGAGCTTCACTCTGTCAAGGTTATTGGAAGGTTGTTTCCTGTCTTCTGAAGGACTAATTACTTTGTTACCAGCAGGGCCAAGTTTGGCTTTCTAAAGAACAAGCACAAACAAGAAAACCCACTGGTCATTTTCCCAAGATGGGTCAGGAAAAGAATCTGAGAGTAAAGGATTCATATGTGGTTGTGCTTACCCAATGGGGAAGGTCTGCAAAATGGCAGACACTTGCCCTTCCCTACTATGAGACAACTCTACACAGGTAAATAAGAGGCAAACCACAGGAATCTGTCAAGGGCAGGTGGATTCAAATTCTAGGAATACAGAATACACTTCTTGGGGGAAAATAATGCTTTGAGACTGTTTAATGCAATAGAGAAAATAAACTGTGTCTGGATGTTTTTTCATTTGTAGGTTTTAAAATTTAAAATAAATCAGCATAAATGAAATTTGTACCCAGGTGAAGAGAAAAGAATGTCCTCAGACAGGATATACTTTAATAGCAAGGTGTAAGGATGACATCACTACTTTCAAATGCACAGTAGGAAGAACAGGTTGTTTTAAAGTCAAGAGTTGAACTCATGAAAAGAAATGGTGATGGGCATGGGAATCTGGCTGTACCTAAAACACACCATGCCCTTCACACCTGAAGAACATCTGGTAAATAATGTTTCAGCTACCAAAAGTAGTTTTATACACTAGAATCATGCCACACGATGGCCTTAGATGGAGCCACATCGTCATGGGGAATCGGAATCAGAGTCCTCCAAGTCAGTAAGGATATATGAGAAGGCACAGCATAAAAGGGAAGGCAAATAAGATCCCATGGGGAAGAATGTCTCAACAGTCATGAAGAAAGCCCTGGGCAAACTGAGAAGGTTGGAGCAGATGCAGAATTCCACCCACTGCCACACTCTGGATTCTGAATGTCTGCCTGCTAATAAGCCAGCTGCAGAACACATTAGGTGCTGACAGGGCCAAGACTGGCTGAACCTTTACAACCACAGCCCTGAGCCTACAGGAGAGGAAGGACTCTTGCTTAGGTTCCACTTTCCATGAGAGAGGCACCCTTCTTCCCATGCAGCAGACCTGAGATGTGTGGCTCTGCAGTCTCAAGCAGCAACCAGACATCACATAAGGTAACACCTTTGTGACTAAATGACTGGGAAGATGGAAAGGAGGTAAGGAAGGCACTCAAGGGGCTTCACTATGGACCAAAGCACTGGTGGGCTGGTTCTTTGCTCTGGGGGAAAATGTATGATTTGCAGGTTTTTCTTTATGAGCACATAAAGCTTCTGAGCAATCATCTATGCTTCCTTTTGAAGCACCAACACCCTTCCTCACTGAATAAGCCACTGTATATTGGGCTTTATTGGAGAGACTTTGCCTTTGCAGAATGAACCCGTTAGCCATCTCAGTTTCAAACCTTAGCAAAATCCTTGACACAGGATATGCACTCAGTGTTTCAGCTGAATGAATAAAGGAATGAAACCTGGATGTGTCTATCAGATGCTGTGCTGTTGGACGACACTTGTTTTTCTCTGACAAAATAACTCAAAAATAACTTTGTGTAGGATCAACTCCCAGAGCTTGAGTAGATGTCCTCATGAGCTGAGCACACCCACCGAAGCAGAAATAGAGAGACAAGAGGGAGAGATGGCTTGGCATTTGTGTTCAGGGCTGCAAATACTGACTACGGCTCTGCTTGTTGGGAAGTTAAACTTTTCATCTGAAGCTTTGGTAACTGAGTGTGCTGTAACACACTGACAACAAATGGGCAGGAGAGCAAGCACAAACATTCACCTAAAGTGCACAAATGTTCAGGAGCTATGCAAAATACAAAATGCAAGGAGGCACAGGTGAGTGAGGCTTAAATACTCCCTTTACAAAGGAGTGGAATGGGCAGGGTAAGGCAATTGTAGAGGAGTAAATGATTTTCAGGGAAGAGAAACAACTTGGAGCACAGACAGTGGCCTGGGACAAAGCCCCTTGAGCTTTGGGTGTGGTGTTTCACTCTCAGTCTTCCCTGTGATGTGAGTTTAATCTTCGCTGGTGAGTGGAATATCAGTGAGAGTTGAATGCAACTGTGTTCTTTGGCAGATCTGGTCTTTAGGCTGCTCCCCAAGTGCTCTCAAGAGGTCCAATGTTTTGGGGTATCATTTTTGAGCCCCTACATGTTCTACCATTATTAGCACTGCATGGAGAGACCCGTGTGAACTTAGGGCTGTTGCAAACACTGATGGTCTATGAAGACAAACATGAATTACAGTGGCACAGGGACTGGTCTCCTCCTTCGGCAGAGGATGGAAGGAAATTTAAGGCAGATTTGTGAGAAGAAGCGAGAGCCAGCCAATTAGGTTCTATTAAGGCCCCTCAATTGTAGGCCCAGCCCGGGAATAATTCCAAGTTAAGAAACTTTCTGGTCTGTGTCTAAATTTAAAGAATCAGGAGGAAGTCTAAGCCTGAAATGAAAATACAAACTATGAAACTCTTTTCTGATTTAGAAAAAAGTTATCATGAAGAGGTACAAAGAGCAATTTTATTTTATTAGGAACTTCACAAGAACATCCCTCCCCACTTCCAAAAAAAAAAAAAAAAATCCCAGACACTACTGACTCATGGATCTGAGCGTCATGGCACAGTTGAAAAGCGTTACACCTGGAGAAATTGCCATGCACACTACCTGTGATGAATGCCCAGTCTGCTCTGCAGCATGTGATCTCACCTGTGATGCCTGATCAGTTGGTCTTCTTAAACATCCAAGGTTTTTCCTCCCTTGGCCCTGAACACTGCAGATAGAGAAGGTGGCCTGATGCAGCTGATGGCCCTCTGGACAGACATCGGGGCCTTTTACCCAGGATGTATCTGTTGCACTCATGGGAGGGTTGTAACATTTAATATTTTTTTGTATTATGACCTTAGCCTCGCTATAGGGACAAGATATTGTACACAGTTAGGCTAAAGGGATATGAAGACAAAAATATTTTTTTGCATTCAGTACTTCCAAGCCCAGCTGGAGTCTGGTCTGAAATCAAGCCATGAAATTTAGAGGAACATCAAGGAAGGAGACTGCCACTCCTGGGGGGTTAAGCAGTAGAGAGAGAGGCACTGCTAGGGAAGATTCTACTCTCCCGTCTCTAGCCAGAAGCAGGGTAGGGTTTTCTGTGGCTGGCAGAACAGGCTGATTGGTTGAGCTGGAGAGAGGCCAGTGCATTGAGTCCAGAGCAAGCCAGGCTGGCCACAGCAGCTGCACTCAGTGCCAGAGGGCTGCCTGCTCAGTGACGTGACCCGGAGGGTGAGGATGGGTTTCACCTCTGCCTGCACCAGCCCCAAGTGAGCACAGACAGGCATCTTTGTGCAGCTGTCCCATCCTGAGCAGTATTCCCCATGGTTTCCCTCCTGAACACCCTGAACCATTCCACACTGCCACCTGCAGGCCTTGCTGCTGAAGGACTCAGAGGTGGGCTATCACAAACTCAGTCTGGGTAATGAATAATGGGGTCGGAGAAGATGGCCGCTGGCCATCTGGCTCTGTCACTGGCATGGGAGTAGGCTGGGGACAGCCAGAAAGGACTCCTAGGTGAGTATAGGCCAGGGCTGGGGACCAGAGGCTGTGGACTGTCTTGACTTCCAGGCAACGGGCAGTGTCTCCTTTGGCCAATGACCTCAGCTCTCCTTGGTCCGATATTTCTCCCTATATTCCCTTGGCTGCTTTTCCCCATCCTTCAGAGGCCAGCTCACTGCTACTTAAAGATGGCCCGTCACTTCTCCTCATGGCATCCCAGGCTTTTCCTCAAGAGTATGTGGGAATCAGATTATCTTTACTTATGAGTGTGTTTATTTACTGTCTCTTGCAATCATTACGCTACGTCACGCCTGATCCACCTTCAAACTACATTCACAGTGTCCCTCCTCCCACGGCCCCCACCTCTAATGGCACCACTGCACTGCCTGGCTGGTCCTCCTATGACCACCCTCACCCTGCAGGCTGTCTACTGGCAAGATCCTGCTAAGGCATCAGTGGGAGCCTGGTCCTATCCTGGCTTTACTGGCTTCCTGTTTGACTGAGGAAAAGGCTGTGTCCTTTAAAGGGTGGTGAGGCGGAGACTGCAGCTCCCCACCATCTCCTTGCCTAATTCCTGCCACTCCCTCACCTCAGCCCAGCCACCCCAGCCTCCCTGTACTTCGTCATTCTCTTCCCGCCTTGGACCTTGCCTTTTCTTTTCTGGAATGTTCTTTTATCCCTGCTCAAGACCACCATCCAGAGTGGTCTTCCCATTGGTCCCTTTTCCCCACTCCATCCCTTTCCACCTCCCTCCTGCTATCGTTTTCTTTTCAGTGCTCACCACCTGACTGTGAGTCTGAGAGGGCCGGGGCTGTCTCTCTGTTCTGTTCATCCTCAAAATCCAGCTTTAGGGCTGACCTCAGTCTCCCCAGAATGTCCAACCTAGGCAGACATTGTCTGTGCTCCACTCACACACCCTGAGCTTCCAGCTCTGCACACCTGTAGACACCTGAGTCTGCCTGGGGTTCCACTCTGGCTACTTCAGAGTAAGCCTGAGGGCTCTCAGGTTACTCACCTCACAACTACCCACAGCGCCAACCGTCCACAGCTCAACCACCAGCTCCATGCAGGACTAAGCTCCAGCTGCCTTTAGGAAACACCTGGGTCACATCCTACTCCCCACAGTGTCTCTGAGGAGCCCTTACAAATGACGCTGTTCTCAAATCTCATGCTGAGCAGGCTACTGGGAAACTTAGACAAACACATTCACTTTCTTCCTGTACTTACTGATCTATCTTCCTCACTAGACTGTGCAACCCTTTGAAGTAAGGAGTATGTCTTACTCAGCTTTGTGTCTTTAAACCAAGCACTATGCCAGGCACATCATTCATTCATTCACATATGTGTTCATTAAGTAGCTAGAGCTAGCAGAATCTGCAGAGGCCAATGGATACCCAGCACTATTTGGCCAGATGACCAACTTTAACAAAGAAGAGCAGTTGTCATCAGGTGGTTGTTACAGACTGTCACACCTGGACTCCATACAGGATGCTCATACACAATCTGAACTCTTTTATTCCAGCAATCCCTGCTTGTCTGGATAGCTCTAGAGGGGTTCTCTGAGTGTGTTCCTGCTTTTAGGAGGCTGGCCACACAGTGACCCTCCCCAAGGGCCATTCTAACCAAGGCAATAGGTCAGGAAGAGCTTCCCTGAGGGGACATTTCTTATTGAGAAGTCCTGCTGGCCCAAACCCTGCTACACTTCTGGCTGGAAAGGAACAATGGGCCCCTAAGCCGATTATTTCTTTCTTTGAGCTTTTTAATGGGTTGTTTGGCAACTGGCCTCCCAGCAGGGCTGAGCAACCTGCCCTTTCCAGCTTGCGTATTGTTGACATAACTCTGGTTGTTATGAACGTAATTCAGACTTCAGCAGGAGTACAAATAAAATCGATATATATCTAGGGATAAAGTCAAAGCCCACAGCCTTACTGCAGAGATTTCAGAAAACCCAAGGAGGAGGCATAAGGAGATGTGTGGGGCAATGCAAACATGGCCCAACACAGGCAGAAGTCCTGCTGGGGGAGAGCAAATGGGAATGCAAATCACAGAGGGTGAGAAGCGGGATGTGTCCTGAAGATGGATCCTCAGAGATGTGCACCAGCTGTGGCTATTCATCTAAGCAGATATCAGCCCATTAGCAAAGCTCCATGCTGATCCACCCTAATTCCTGAGTTCTGCCTCATTTGTTTCCAAGCTATAGAAAGGTGATGGAGGGTCAGGCTCTGGTTAGCAGTCTATGCGGTGGAGACCCCAGCTTTGGTTCTTCTGCCCCTGCCCTGGTGGACTCCCTCGGCTTCAAGGATGTTTGTTAAGCTCTTTAGAGAACAAGCAAGCAGAGGGTAGCAGTAGAGAGCTTGGAATTTGCATCCCAAGATCTATCACATGGCTTGTGACTGGGTCAAGGGTCTGAGTCACTTTAAGCCTTGGCCTTTCCTCTGTCACTGTATGACTCTGGAAAAATGGCACTTCCTCTCTGGGCCTCAGGCTCCTCATCTGTAATCCAGCAGTAGTAAGACTGTATCCCTGGGCTGCGTTACAGGTGAAACGACCCCACCCCCAGCACAGCACCTCACAACACACTCCTGCTCTTCTCTGCTTTGCCCCAGGAAGGCTGCACTGTCCTTCAAGCTCCAGGCACAAACCAGCTCCAGGAACCTGAATGAAGGCCTCTGGGACTCAAAAGGTATCTTAGCTACTTTCTCATCACTGGGACGAAAATGCCCAACACCCATAACTTGAAGGAGGAGAGGTTTATTATGGTTCACAGTTTCAGTCCACAGTTTCCTGGCTCCAAGACAGATATAGTATGCCAGAGGGGCATGGTAGAGAAAGTGGTGCTCAACCCATGGCATCCAGGAAGGAGAGAAGGGGGACTCATATACTGGTGATTTGTCAAGCAGCCCAAAAGACTCATATGCTGGTGATTTGTCAAGCAAATCACACCAAGTAAGTGTGAACGCTGCAAACCCAAACTCACCTAACTTCCACTGAAGCAAGGTATGTGTGTGCATAAAAACCCTGTGTCTGCAGAGGTGTCTGTGTGTGATGTGATGCCCTCATCACACTCAGCTTGCTGTGAGGGGGTTTTCAAATCAAAATTGAGAGAAGGCTGTGCCATGTGGCTTGTGTTATGTATCCACGAGGGACCGGGTGGCAGGAGACACTCATCTCCCATTAAGTTAAATAGTTTGCAGCTGCTAAGCTGTGACAATCTGACCTAGGGTAACAGCAATGTCACATGGCTTAATACCAGAGACATTCTGCCATGTTTGAATTCTGTATAACGAATATAACAAGCTTTGGTATGTGGAAAAACAAGTAGACCAAAAAGACCCAAGGGAAGTGTACTGTCATTAATCATTGGCCACTCAGATGACAGCCTTCAGCCTAGAAAGTGACAAGAGGGGCAGATTTATCTTCAGTGTGAATCCAAGACTGAAGCATCATCTACAGTCAGAATGTGGAGTTGGAAACTCATCTGCAATTCTCCCAGTGGGTCTCTTCTATAATTCATAATTTATAGTCAGGGACCCCTGGACAACCTGCTGAAGTACAGGTTAACATCTACCAACAATCTACTTCAAATGTGTTCATTTTTGCCTATTTTCTGAATGTGTCTTCAATAATACAATGTCTCCTATCATTCTTGAAAATATGGCTTGGATGAATGTATTTATCAAAGACATTTGTAGCGTGTAGAGAGATTACCTTGACAACAACTGAAGGTTCTTCCTACTTCTTAAGATTCCAAGGGCACACAGGTCAGCAAGGACCAACTGTAGGAGCAAATGAATCATTATGGGCTTCTCCTACATTTTTTTTCTTTGTATGATCAATATGTTCTGGGTTCAGGGTTCATCTGAATAATCCTGGGATAATAAGACTAATGGTGTTTCAGTGCTGTGCCACAAAACAAACCAAAGCATGGCTGGCAGAAAAAGCTATGCTACATGTAACCAAGGCCCTCAGCATAGCATTGCATCTCTAAGGTAATGTATTTACCTGCATCCAGGGCAGTGTTATTTCAGAGAGATCCAGAATTTCAGGTGAAAACCACGTAGGACCCAGGAAGGGGTTTGCGAGAAGACTATTACTGGAGGCCTGTGTGTTTCTAACAAGCTGTGGTCACGACACCTATTCCCTTCTATTCTGTAACCAGGCAACGAGTTAAAATGATGTTACTTAATGGGCATGATAGCCACCTGGTAGCACAGCTGGAGTACATAAGATGCTCACTGTTCTCTGGCTGAGTAATTTTTCATCTTCTGGAATATACCAACCCAGCTGCCGCCTGAGGGCCTTTGCACTTGCTACCTCCGCTGACCTAGATTCTTCCCACAGAACTAAATTCTAGCGGCCTGGAGTGTTTTCCCAGAGCTGGGAATTGCAGGGTGCCTCATTCCTTCTCTTCAGAACCAGAGACTGTCAGCCCTGGAAGGGCCCTTAGGGAGGTCTGACTTACAGTGTAGATGAAGATGCTGGAATCTAGAGAGCTGACTCCACTACCCTCAGCCTCTCAAAGGGTCCTGGCAGTGCAGGGGGCAGGGTGGGGTGGAGTGGAGGAAAGAGACGCTGCTTCCCTTGAAACAGGACCCTGGGCCAATCAACAGCCAGTCAAGACTTCTCCTGTGCTAAGGTTGCCCCTCTGGGATGTAATTTTTACTAAAAGCATAACAGTGTTGAGAATTTGAAAAGAACTTGGAGATAAGCTAATCTGTCCCACTGCAGATAAAGAGAGGAAGTGATGTGTCTGAATCTCTTTCCTCCCTGAGCTCTGAATCCAGAACTCTAGCATGAAGTTAGGCTCTTTTCTTCCTATGTTAAGGGTCAGCAAACGTTTCCTGTAAATATTTTTGGCTTTGTGTGCCAAATACCATCTCAGTTGTAACTATCCAATACTGCTGTTTGAGCCCAAAAGGTACAGGAATGAATGCATGGTTGTGTTCCCATAAAACATTTGTTAAAACAAGAGCGCCCAGATTGGCTTGTGGGATTTACCGAGCCACAAGGTGAGGCTTGTTGCCTACCTTTGCACTGTATTATGCAGGTTCTCAAATCATTCATCTTCATTTACAGTTGGATTGAAATAAATAAAATGCCTGTATCTCTTTGCTAACCTATCAGAACAGCAACAATTAAGAACCTCAACTGCACCTGAATTAAATTACTATTCTATTTCTTCCACGATGCTTGTTATGCTGACTAGCACAGCAGAAAAATGAAGTTTTGTAGCCAAACAAGGTGGTAAGTACTTATTGGCTAGGGAAAAATTTAAGGGAAACATATTAAGTCATTTTTTAAAGGAGAAATATTTTTATGGAAACATCCACTTATGCTGTTGCCACTGTTAAAAAGAATTCGCAGGAAGCCAGCAGGCCTCTGTTGTCATAGCAACTGAGCCATACTCTAAGGAGAAATGTGGGACCCAGGACCGATTAGCACTTTGCCTAATGTGAAAAATGCAGAGTGCTTGGTTTGATTCTTTTCCTTCCAACTGTTATATACTTCTAGTATCCTTATGCATTATTTTCTTTACAGCCACCCACCTGCATTTCCCAGATTTATCCCAGATTGACTGTTGACACATCTGTTTGGCTGGCTAATCAGGGGAACCATTGGTCATACTTAAGCACATCTTGGGAAGGCTGCTGCCCTTAGTTCTCCCTCTCTCCAGATTTACATGAAGATCCCAGGATACCTTTTCGGAGTTTTCCATTGGCAAAGACGTAGTCTTTAAAAAAGATAGGCAGACAGACAGTCTTTCTCCCATCAGGGGGCTGACCATGCACCATTGTTTGATGCTAACCTCAGAGGAAGGCCTAGTGTAAGAGATGGCTGTGATATATATTGTTAGAGAATTTTGGGCACTGATCAATTTTTGAAACCTATTCCCTTTCCTACAAGGAATGCTCCCCTTTGGGACAAACACCACACTGGCTTTTTTGGACTTGATGGTGGCTGGGTCAGGAATCACTCAGCTCACAGATGCTATCAAAGTAAATGGTTTTCCAGATATCAGCAACACTGCCTAGAAGTGGGGAATTCTGTTATTATGAAAGCAAAGTAGCTATAGTGAATGGGCTGGGGCCCTGGGCCAGAAAAGCTGAAGAAATAATTCAGACATACAGAACTTGACATGTTCCCTTTTTAGCGTCCTGAGCACCTCCTAAAGCCAAGGAACAACTGGGAGCACAGGGTGATGATCTCATTGTCTCATTATGTCCAAAGTAGAGGTCCAGGCTGAAGTTTAATACTATCATCTGTGTGTGGGCTTCAGGGAATCTTTTATTTGCAAATCTCTACTGCCCTCTGGTGGTACTGATTTTCTGGAGGGATTGCATCTTGATGGGAACCTTTCAGCAGGAATTTGTCTGAGGTGCACTGGAGTGGCTTGCAGAGGTGAAGTCCCCCTAAAAGCTACAAGATGGCACAACAAGGCACAAACCAGACCTGGCCTGCTGAACCTTTACAGAAATGACTTACGAGGCCAGTGTGAGAACCAAACCTTTGCAAAATGCTGAGGAACTTCTGAGTGGTAATGATGCTAGAGGTAGGTTATAGTATCACTAGGTGCTTTATTTCTGGAAAACAATAAAAACTCAGATATTTCTAGACCTTTATGTATCTCCTAAATCTTCCCAAGCCTTGGATTGGCCCCAGACTCCATAAGTCATAGGCCCAAGAAAGGGCTGAGGAGGGAGAAGGCAGTGAAGTCTGCCAGAGGCCCTAGAGTGAGCCAAGAGAGCAACTACATCTACCTTAGAGGTAGAAGCAAAGAACAATCTAGAAAATAATGTGAAATAATGACAGTCACATGAAGGAAGAATTCAATAAAAAAAAAAGCCACTACTGGGGAAATTCAATTGGACCAAAATGAGCACAGGACATTAGCTCCCGAAGTCAATATAAATGCACAAAACCACCAAGCTATAACTGGCAACAAAGCTGAGATTCCCATGAATGTTCCAGATTATTACTCTATTGCTGTGTGGCTTGAGGGAAAGATGAATAGGACCACTGGGATCTCTCAAAAAGGGGATCTTGTCCCCAAAATGTGGGATACATTTACTTAACTATTTAATTTAAAAATTTTATTAAATGTCCCTAATTGACAAGATCAAGTTTTTCCAAAAGAGGGCCGACTACCATTAAGTGTAGCACAAAACTTCCATAATCCCTGATTTCATCATATCTTCACAAAGCCCATTTAAACCACACCAGTTTTATTAAAACCAGGGACCTAATTATAGCTCCACGGACACCTGCTTCTAAGGCCCCGAGTGGCCATTGGCTCTTGGGAAGTTGAGGGTTGTTAAGTGCTGGCCAGCAGTGGAGCTGGAGTTCACCAAGCATGGAATGGAATGCCAGCCAGGGTACCTTTCAGACCTGTAAAATGATCTAAAATTCCTGTCTTATCCTGCAGGCATGGAGTCATCCCTTTCTGCAGTGACAGGGCATGGCCAGGGATCAGGAGCTGGTAGCTTCTGTCACTAAGGTGTCTAGCTATAGCCCTTGGCTGCTGCCAGGTGGCAGCATCAGAAAGAGATCCCTCCTCGAAGGGTTGGAAGGAAAGAGATGACACAGGGACTGGGTGATGCCCATGAAAGGGTGGGTCTCCAGCAGCTTGGGACATGTTTGAACAGTCCACAGGGGTTTGCCTGTCAGTGCTGCCTCCAGCGGAGGAGGCCCGAAGACAAAGTGGGGGTGGTCTTGCCTGTCTCTATCCTGGGGATAAGGGGCTGCTGGGGTTGGGGCACATTTTATCTCCATGTGATGTTTGCTCCCTACGCCCCTCAAGGTCTAGAGGCATTGGGGGGCGCTTTGTAAGGCTGAGGTGTGGGATTCCAAGATTCCATTCTCTCCTTAGGAAGCAAAGTGGGGGTGGTGGCTGGGAGGCACATAGCCTCAAGAGAAGATGGCAGGAATGGAGAAGAAACATATGCAGACAGATCAGTCCACCATACATGACCGAACTCCTGAGGATCTCCTGGATGTTCCTGGTGGGCCTCAGAAGTGGCTGGATGGGGGTTTTGTGTTAACAGACCAGGAAAGAGCCAGTGAAATCTTAGTTACTACAATTATTGTGATCTCTGTGGGTACTCACAGACTGCTAGGGCCGAGGACAATGTGGGTTACAAAATGAACAGCCTCAGTAAGAAATGAGAGCATGGTTGCATGGCCCCCCTCAAAGCCATTAGTTCCATGAAAATCTGGCTACCCACTCTTGGCTCTTGGTGAGTCAGAGAAAGAATCCTTCCTGCTTGATTCTCTCCAGCTTGTCAGCAGAGAGAAATGGTCCCTGGGTGCCAGCCATGGGGAGATTACTGACAACTCTATTTTCAGAAAAAACCACAAGGTGAAGATTAGCTCATGACCAAGTGAGTGATGCCACTCTGAAGAGAGGCGTGAGTGAGCGGTGGCACTCCATTACCACCCCCTGGGTCGGTCGCGTTTCCAATACACAGGTGACATTTCCTGTCTCAGGTAATTGGTGTTTCTTGTTCTAGGACTCACAACAAAAGACAGAGGAAACATAAAAAAATGGCCCCAACATGAGCGTGTTTGGAAAAAGGCATGGGGGATGTGACACCTCTGGCCCCTGTTCTTAGGTGAATTCAGGGCAGCTGCGTTGTCACCACTGCAGGTAGAAGTGGGGTGAACAGAGTCCTATCTGACTTGTATCTAATGGACAACCAGGATCTCGTGGCTTGGAAAGCACAGCAAAGGGTTCACTTTCACTTGGCGACCCCTACTCAGGAAACAGCGACACATAGTGACACCCTCACCAGGGAAGACATTGTAGGTCCTGATTCCTGGGGGTGGGAAGCAGGGCAAATCCCAAGAAATAATAACTGCAGTGCATGCATATCTAGCCAGGTCCGCTTCTAAGCATTTTTATATTTATGTATTTAATCCTCCAAATAATCCTACCAGGGTAGTCCTTTTGTCATTTCCATCTTAGAGTTGAAGAAACTGAGGCGAGAGGTGACACAGTGGCTCAGGGCAACACAGTCAAGCAGTGGTGGACCTGGGTTTAAACCCAGGCAGGTGGCCCTTATCATGCCACACAGAGCTGCTTCCTTGGAATGTCAAGGTAAGGGCCCTGCCGCCATCAGGTGGAGGGAGAGGGACATTCTCATAAAGGGGGCAGCCCCTCACCCGGGCAGGAAGGAGCCATGGTCTACCTGCCTGGAAGGGCCCTGGAGAGGAGACAGCCTGGTTCTAATCCTTTCTTCCTTTTTTTTTCATCTCGATAGTTCCCATTTCGGCCACATCTGTGTTTACCTACATCCAGATTTATATATGTTTTATATATAAATGTTATATATACATGTCATAAAAGACAGCCCTGCAATTTGTGTATATCATTTCTCCCTGGCATAATAAACTTTCTAACATAGTAACAAAGACGCATTGCTGAGGCACATCGCATCACATCTGCAAAAGAGGTTTAGGTCACACTTCCATTCCTTGGAGCCAAGTATGTATTCATTTCACCTGTGCAGAAGTAGCCTTTTGCATGGCAGGGTGTAAGGGGACAGGTGATTTATTCATTTGTAAATGAGATTCCCTCTATTTCTTGGAATGATGTAGAGGAGCCTATTTACTCTGAGCACACAGGCTGGTTCACTCTGAGGGAGGGAGTTGTCTAGTGGCTCAGAGCATCTAGCTGTGGATGACTTCCCCAAATGTTTCTCCAAGGTGGACACACAGTATTGTGAGACAGAGCTTTAGCACACAGACAGATGGAGGGCAACAGCAACAGAATTCTGGAAAGGCAGAAGTTCACTACACCCTGGTCACTACACCCTGCAAGCCTTGGGAAACCTGAGGAAATATTCTTTCCTTGCCCATTTCCAATGTCTCCGGGCCACTAATCTCTAGGGGTTCCACCAGGGAACACATCTGTAGTTCTTAGGATGAGAAACTCTGACATCTGGTAGATATTTTCTTTAGGACAATGACTTTAGGAGAGAGTATTATATCGTGTATTGAATCTATAGTGGTGTGGAGCAGTTTTCCCCTTGCAAATTTTTCATTCAAGTATGTACTTAAATTTTCCAGTTTATTTCAATGAGAATATAATGTTACACTGTAGGGCTAATTTTAATGATAAGCGAAGGCAATGTATTGATGGCACAGCTGATACATGGTCCCAACAGCTCCCCAGAAGAGAGTGGTGCTATCAGAAATAACAATCATAGATCAGGTTTTTATAATTTACGTGCAAGATGCAATATTCCACTGGATAGTGTGGTGATAGAATGTTTGATTAGGTTGCAGCAATTAAGTAGGGTGGGAGAAAAAAAATTTTTTTTTTACATAATACCTACATTTTATTTATCTATTACTTTTGGTACCAGGGATCGAACTCGGGACCCTGCGCTTGTGAGGCAGGTGGCAGGACCACTGAGCTGAATCCTCGACCCAAGAAAATGTTTAAAAAGGAGAAAACATGACATATAGCGAGAAGTATTAGCCAGACATTAAGAACATCAGAACAATTTGATGATTTCAGCCTGTGATATATTCCACTGCATCTTCCACAGAAACACACTTACATGGTGTAAGTACAGGGCACCACACTGATCACATCCTAATGGAGATATACACCTATACAGAAGTGGAAATGAGTCTTAACTAATATGTGAATAAAACACATCTATTAACAGAAAGGAAAATGAATTGTCAATTTAAAGATGCACTCTTTCATGTGATCCTTCCAAAACAGAGTTGAACTTATCATTAATTGCTGACAGGAGCCTTGCATATTTCTTGGGTCATTTTTTTTAAACTAACCTAATGTGAAACAGGAGGGGAGATTGGTGTATTCTCTGGGGGATTAAAGTATAAACATTTTTCTTACAGGAGGACAGTGGCACATAGACTAAGACTCAAGTAGGCATGAGATTCAAGCTACCAGGACACACAGAGCATCCTTAAGGGCAGAAAACATGGCCTGAGGCGGAGGCTCAGCAGCCATAAAAACCAGATGAACAATTCTATAGATGGAAGGGTAGAAGAGGGGACAGGGAAGGACTGCCTTTAAGAAGCAAGTATGACATCCCATAAACACAGGAGAAAGAGAATACTGCTGGGTTAATAGAGGAAATACTACACACATGAAAACAACACCACAGTGAAAACAGATAGAGTACAACATACCATAGGTTCCATTTATCACTCAGAAAGCTTGGGAAATGTGCTGTTACCCTGAGACACAGAACGAGGGTCAGGGAAAGAAGAGGAGACTCTATGGATGCATACTGCTCCAGGGTGCCCCAACCTCAGGTCTCACTTAGTCCGTGGAGAGGTCGGAGCTAACTCATTCTTGTGGTTTCATAGTGAAAGGTCTGGAATCCAGCCACATGAGGCTAAGACCCTTCTCTCTCCTTGTGGCATCTGTGTGCCAAGATGTGGTCTCACCTCAATCAGCCCCACTATACTCATGGGCATGTTTGGTAAGTGCTAATCCAAAGGATGGGACATGTGGCATTTGGCTAATCCATGTGTCTGGTGTAGTGCACAATAATTTTACATGGATTACTGCTCTCTAAGAAACTAGAATAAAACCAAGCCCATTTATTTGTAACAAAAATTTGTTTTTTCTCCCTGATGATTCAGAGGTTCTTCTGTATCTTAAAGTGCCCAAGACTACTGGTAAAACACAAGTTGGCAAAACATGGAGTAACAAGTGAGGGTTGACTGCATGCCAGGTCACTGGCTGTTGGGCTTCAGACTAGCTTCTTTTCACCTCTCTATTGCCATTTAAGAAAACCCATCACATCTGGACAACTTCACTGTCTCAGGTACTAATGTGAAAAAAAAAATAAGTTGACATCATTTTCACAAAAAAGTTCAGTCAAGAAATCATGAGAACAATCCTACAGACTCATATGGAGTGTGAGGTAGCTTTGGAGAAAGAGTGCCAGAAAGGTTGGTTTTCTGAGCCCAAATTCCACAGTTCAAATGGGTCAGAGCAGCCTTGCACCTGAACAGGAAGGTTAAGAGCAAACAGGTTATACTTTGGAATTGTAAGGCTTCATCTACTAAAATGAGAAACTGGTCAAATTATGAATTTTATATCTTTTTTTAATAGATACAGATAGATTATCATCTATTACATCTTATAATTATGGCCCTTTAAATCAGCAGTCACAAATCTATTTATAATTGTTCTCAAAATAGGCTATTTTATTTCAACCCCCAAAACTCTATTTTCAGCTAGAGATCTTAATCCACTTCAAAATTAAAGGGAACCAACAATAGCAACCACAACATCTGTATTGGAATCTTAGTGTAGGAAACAATCTCAGAGGAAGTTTAATTTGGCCTTTCCCTTATTCCTTTCTGATAATGATGCTTTAATACCTCTATACATAGTGTTCTGGACTAGCTGGGATGTGCTGAGAAATACATGGCAGGACTTCAGGAGGTTCTTGCCTCCAACATCCATCTGCAATGGGTCACCTGCAATGTGACCTCCACATGGAGATAAAAATTCTCTAGCAGAGACATCTCAATACAATTGCTGGGCAGGGACTGGACAGTTATTCCTTGACTCAGGTGGATCTAAAAAGAACTGTAAGGCTGCTTCATGTTTGGATAGGACAAACCACCCAAATCTTTTCCTGGAGAAAAAAAATGAATAAAAGGAAAAGTGTATGAGGTGAACCAGCACAGACTCCCTTAGCACTTCTCCCTCTACACATCTGTGAGAGTTCCTGGGAACACATTTTGGATCGCATATCTGGTTGCCCAGATACAGGTGATGAAGCAAGGCATCTCTGCTCAAAGCGAAGGTGGCAGACATCAGGAAGCTGCCCCATTGTTAACCACTCACTTTTAACGTGAGGCCTGAAGACATGACAGCTGCTGAACTTGCTAAATTCTGATCAGTGACGCTCTATGACTTCACATCGTTGGCTTGATGTGCTGGGAAGTGCCACCATCACTTGCACATGAAGGCAATGGTCTCAAAGGGCAAAGAGTCCTTATCCATGAAAACAGCCAAAACCAAATTAAAGCACTCACGAACGTCCTAGTGACAAGTTCCCAGACCTTTGTAGGAGTTGCCATTTTGAGGTCTGTGGCTTTCTGTTACATCAGGTGAGCCACAATCCTTTTAGCAGTGAGGTCTGACCGGTGTATCAAGAGCTTTGGTCACTGTTCACAAAGAGCTGACTTATGTCCTGGGTCTGATTCCTGCTTATCTAAGGCAGCTACTGTCTAGGAGACGGACAGGCTATGGGCTGAAAAGAAAGTTCTGTTCGCTCTCCACTATGAGGTTCAGGAATATTATCCAGGGAGTCAAGACAAGGTAAAAGTTCTCATGACTTATATTACTCTGGGATGTTATTAAGAATAAAGTCTTTATTTTAACTTTCTATTGGTAGGGATGGTACTTAACACAGATTCTGAGTAGATGCAGGATCTATGAGCTGGGAATTTCCAGAGCTAATGATATCAGGAATCACAGAAAGTATGGGAGAGAAGCTGTCCCTCTCCCACAGCCATGAGATTCAAGACCTGTGAGTTGCATCCAACTGCTACACAGATTTGAACGTGTGCAGGGAGGGAAGATCCTTAGCCCCCCCCCCCCCCCATGGTCTCCATCTCCTTCGTGGACAGGCTGCTCACACACCCTCCACTGGGATGTCAGGGAAACCAAGGCGAAAGGCAAAGGACTAAGGTGTCTGATGTGTGGATTTCCAAGCTCTTGGAGGAGGGCCTGAGGTGTTGGCTCTGGCATCCCGAAGATGACAGATCTTACAGGTGCCCAGCAAGGAAGCAGTCTTTAATTTGCACAATTAGACGGTTTTGAAGAGGACTGAGGATTATGTAAAGGTTTAGGTAGGATTAGAAGAGCTCGGGACTGAGAGAAGTGGAGGAGAAGGGAGCATAAGCAAGTACTGAGATGCATGAATGAGCGCAGCAGACACATGGAGGGGAGCTGGGAAGTGGGTGTCATAGGGAAAAGCAAGGGGAAGGGGTGGGAAATACAACTGAAGACTGAATTTGTTTACTCATCAGTCAACAGCGTTCATCATCTTGACCAGCACTTTTCAAATTTAATGGGCACGTAGGTAATGTATTTTGTAAAAATGCAGATCAATTCAGTAAAAGATCCGGACGGGGTTTCAGAGGTTTATTTGTTGTTGTTTTGTTTTTGGATATAAGGTTCCACTATATTTCACAGGCTGGTCTTGCACTCCTGGCCTCAAATGATCCTCCTGCCTCAGCCTTCTGAGTGAGGCTACAGATGTGCACCACCACATCTAGACTGGATTCTACATATTTAATAAGCTTGCAGAGAATACTGGTCCATGTGCCAACCAAAGTTGGAGGTACAAGGATCTAGAGCATGAGCTGGTTACCACTTCAGGATACCCAGGGGTTCAGAATCCTTGGATTTGACCTTTCCAGGGAACTTCAATTCTAATTCTGTGTAGAAAAAACAGCGTTATGTGTGATATTACTCTTATTCTAGGCTTTTTAGCGTAGGGTCTTTAATTTCCTTTTAGGTGCCAGTTACGGTTTAAATCTAAAATGTTCCCCCAAAGCCTCATGTATTCAGAGGTAGGGCTTATAAAAGGTGATTGGATTACAGGGACACTACAGCTGACTTGCAGTTAGGAGGTAAGTCCTGGTCAGAAGAGGCGGGTCACTGGGGGTGGGACCTGGAAGGGTCTATCTCCCTTCCTGGCTCCTCCCTGCTCTTTGCTTCCTGGCCGCTATGACAGGAGCAGCTTTCCTCTGTTAGAGCCTTCCATCATATCTTTCCTGCCTTGGGGCCAGGTGACTATAGACTGACAACATGAGCCCAAATAAACTCTCCTCATTTAAATTGTGGGTATTTGGGTACATTGTCCCAGTGATGAGAAAGTAACTAAGACAGTGTCTGAGAAAGAGCCATAAAGATTTATGCCAGTGCTTTCTCTGTTTATAATTGTGCCAATGGACATGTCTCTGACTTCCTTCCTTCAATTCCTGTAAACAAAAGGAAGCATCTTTGGTCCAAACAGTTGCCCTGTGGTCCCTAGAGCCTGGGTACACAGGGAGAGCTGTTTCCAACGCCGAATATTGGGCTTGTCCTCTTTCTTCACACAGCAATATCCACCCACAAGACTTCCCTCACAACTACAAATAAGACTTTTTATACCATTTCAGGAATGCATTAGGATGGAACAGACAGAATCTTTTCTGGAGGGAGCTCCCAACAAAATTATTTCTCCAAGATAAATTAAATTGAGAATACATCATTGCCAGTGCTATAATACAAATGCATTCATCTGTAAGACTAATCAGAAATTCTGTTTTTGCCTTCAGAGGCTATCCCTGGGTTTGCTCAGTTGAGTGGCAGAGTTAACCTCTGTTGACAATGATCTAATAAATGTGTGAAAATGATTTCCACTACAAAACCTTATCGTATTTCAGTTTAAGTCTTTGCTTATTAGACAAAGCTAAAGTGCAAACATTAAAAATGTCTCTCAACTGATGTGTATTTTATAGATTTTTTTCCCCCTTAACATCACACAGTTCAGAAAATGAGTAAGCTACCTAGGGACAAAGAAAGCAGAATCTATATTGGGCACATAGATTTTTTTGTTTTGTGTCTAACAGGCCATCTGAAAGTACTCAGGTTTCCATAGTAACTGTGGCCAGGCTGATCAAATAACAAATAGCCACAATTTATCTGAGGGTCTCCAATAAACTTTTTTTCCCATCTGGAAAAGAACATTGTGAATTAGATAAAGTCTTCAAAAACAATGGAGGCTTCCAGAAAATCCAATTTCAACAATAGTAAGAAAAGGAGCAAAGTGCCTGCTTGCTTTTTCCACAAATAACCTAGCAACTGAGTCTCTGTTCATTTAAGTACCTTAACTATAGCAGTGATTGGATGGCATTAATTTGCAATCAGTAAAGGGATGACCTCAGGACGTTTTTCCTGGATAAAGTTAGATACACATGTGACATTAAGGCCATTGGCAGCATCTTCCACACTACTTATAGGTTCCAGATCCACATTATAATCCCCACAGAACTGCCCCTTTCTGAGAATCAACTTGGCTTCTTTTGGCTGGACTCGGGTATGTTTCTGAATGGTCACAAATATAAAAACTGAAGGCATACACATCCTATATTTTTGGCATGTGGCTGCCTGTGGGCCAGTCTTGCAGGGGGGCACCTTTGTTGATTTGATTAGCCTGGCCAAGCAGCTTGTGGGAAGGCTTCCTGATGGGAGTACAGAAAGCAGTTAGCAGGGTCAGGGCCTCTTCTCTGCTCCCAGCCTCTCAGCTGTGATCTCAATAATCGGGGTTTGAGAAGTGAGGTTACTGGGCAGAGTCCTACGGGGAGCGGGGGCAAGTGCTCACTCCTACCCTCTCATTTCCACCACAGGAGAACTGCAGGCACAGGGGGTCTTTCCTGGTTCTGCGCTGCCCTGCTGGGAGAGGGATGACGCCCATGTATTGTCATCATCTTCTGCACATTTTAAAATTTCAAACAGTATGTTGAAACTTCTCCGTTGCACACTTATAGATTCTCACAAAGGTACCCTCATCCATGGACACCAAAGCTTCTACAGAGGGATGATGGTAGAAAGCTCCTGTTCTGCCATCTTCATGACATCTAGCTTTAGATCCTGACCAATGAATATTTTGCGGAATCTATTCAAACCAGTTTTTCAAATGAAATACTTCAGCCAGGAAAGCTTAGTGTCAACTATCTGCAAAATATCTGTCAAAGTTAATGTAGCCCATGGGCTCACAGGCCCATGAAAGAGATTCTTATTTTAGTCTAAGAGTTAAAACAACTTTTGTCTACCAGACAGGGCCAGATTAAGTACAGGAGCCTTTACTTCCACAGGTCTCTGACTTCTTTGTACAACTTTCCAACTAGCCCTCAATCAAATAGATTTCATTGTGACTTCTGGGACTAGTACTACAAATCTATAATATTAAATTACTAGATAACTACTATTATTCCAGCTTTTATACATCCTTATCTCTCTAATATGGTTACTTAAGGATGAAAAATATATGAACCCAGTCACATGTCCTGAATCTTGGAAAAACAGATTTATACCTAAATCTTTTAGAAACAACTGATTTAAAAGCCCTGGGAAAATACATGAGAAAGTCATGTGCTTTCATGTCAGCCCTCACCTCACATCCTATTTTTTTCTTCAGTGGGAGGAATGTTCTAGACTTGCCCTGTCTAGCAGAAACACAATGTGATATATATAGATAGTTTTAAATTTTCTAGAAAGCTCATTTCAAAATATAAAACCAGGTAACATTAATTTTAATATTGTGACTTTTAATTGTGGCATGGCAACTTCACATGGATTAAGAAATATCACAGGATTAGTAAAGCACATTGCTGGGTATATCTGGGTGGGTCATGGAAGTGTGACCCTGTGTACTATGTATGATCTCTGGCCCCTTCCCTTCTGATGCTGTTTGCTGGGCTTTGCTTCCCAACTGCCATGAACTAAGCAACTTTGCTCAGCTATACCCCTCAGCCATATTTCTGCCTTAGAGTCTGCTGACTGTAGACTGAATCCTCTGAAACTGTAAGCCAAATTAAAACTCTACTCTTTTAAGTTGTGGGTGTTAGGTGTGTCCTTGTGATGGGAAAGTTGACCAATAGCAATATGATAGTGATGTTTAATAGTAATATATAATATAAAATATATTTTTTATGACTGCCTTTGACCAAATATATCCAGGATATTATTTCAATATATAATCAGTATAAAATAACTGCTAACAAAATACTACTGAATCTTTGAAAACCAGTGTGTATTCTACATTTAAAGCATGAGTCCAAATAGATGAGACACATTTTAAATGCTCAGAAGTCACATGTGACCAGTAACTACCAAATTGGACATTATTGCCTGAGAGGAATTTTCAAGGTAAGGGAAAATGCAGCTTTTACTTTTTGGAATTTATGATTATATGATTATTTAGCTGATGACATACTAAAATCATAGGAAGTGGATAGGCTTGGTTCTTTTAGGCTGACCTACCCACTGAGTAGAAGAATTTCTGGTCTTGCTTGGCCATCTGACGACAGAAGCTGTGTGTGAAGAGAGTTGTAAATGATGATATTAAAAAATCAGACTTATGACCAGACTGATGAGCAGGAGGTTGTCTTGAGGTTCTAGGGCAGAGACCAGATAGTTATGGCTGGTAGTCAGGCCAAGGTGGCATCAGAAATCAGGAGACAAGTAGAGAAGGCAGGGGCCAGGGATTTAGCTCAGTGGTTTCGCCGCCTGCTACACAAGCGCAAGGACCCGAGTTCGATCCCCGGTACAAAAAAAAAAAAAAAAAGTAGAGAAGGCAGGTCTCTCAGCTGGGACAAAACTTTCAATCAGGTAAGCAATATAATTCCAACAGCCGTCAACAGCTTCCTGTGTGCCCATGCCATGCAAAGTGAGTGGAGGCAGAGATAGCTTGGAGAGCTGTCTGCTGAAAACATCATTAGGGTGGAGAGGTAGACTCCAGGCTCTGGGAAGCTGTGGGGATTAGGACACCAGTCCACTGGTCTGTTCTCAGGAATGATTCCTTGACAAAAATTACAATGCTCAAAATAGGATACTGAAAATGCTCTTGCCTCTCCACTGTCTCATTGTCACACATACATGAAGCCTCAGTTTATAATTTTCCATAAATATAAGTCAAAATAAATTTAAAGTAATGTCTACTCTATTTAATATAATCAATTATTATGAAAGTTAAAAAAACACACAAAAAACAGAGCCATGGATAACATCTGTTGAGCACTGGCACTTGAACCAGGCACTTGTCTAAGCAGCTTACATAATGAACTGCTTTAGTTCTCAGAGTAGTCCTATGCAGTAGGTGCTATTATTATCCACATTTTTATAAGCAAGGATCCTAGAGACCAGAGATTAAGATACTTAGCCAAGGTCATCAGCCAGGAAGTGGTAGAGCACAGATGTGAAATTCTGGCTAGCTAGTCTAAATTGTATTTTCTTTCTAGAATACTGTGCTGAAACAATGCTTAATTTCTCTTATGTCAATAAATTTGAAACCCAGAAATCTGGCCCCAGGACTGAGACTTCTCACTACGATGCAGCATCACTTCCCAAATCAAAGTGGCACGCCATGCTCAGGACAGAAACTGCTGGTGCCTGGTAGCCACCACTCAGTGCACTCTGTCTGCATCAACATCCCACCAACATCACACCCTCTGCTCCTCAGGGACAAGACGGCAGGTAGTACTCAGGACAAGACTTCATGAGCGGTTGTGTATTTTATACTTAATCCTAACTTGCTCCATTTATGGAACTTTAAAAGTATTCCCCATTAGAGAGCTCACAAAAACTTTCAGGTACAGTATAATTAAACAAAGTCATCTTGTTTTCTTGTGTTCTGATACTCAAGAGTTATTATGATACATCACCTGTCAGCTTTCTCAGGGGACATGATTTTTCATTAGATTTTGACAACAGATCTGCTCTATTGGAGCAATGCTCAAATGTGCTACTCTTAGCTGGCTTTATTCTGCAATGGACTAGTTTGCTTGACTTTTTAATTTTTTTGTTAATGTTAGGTTTTAACTTATGCTAAAGCAGAGCAATGGTAGTACTGTAACTTACTGTTACAGTAAGAAGAGAAAAAAAAGGCTAAAGGGTTTTCCAAGCTTCTTATACTTTAATGACTAAAATAAATGAGAAAAAGAACTAAAAACCTGGACAATCTGATAGAATAACATGTTGTCCCCTCATTTAAGGAAAGCTACTTGATACTTTTAGATTACAATCTCCATTAACTGATAACAATATGTGGAGGAGATAAGCAACCCCACAGGTAGAAATGAGTTCATTTAAAGTCCATTTTCAAGTAAAAACCATTAAACTGTAAATTCAAAGTAGTAATGGTGATACTGGAGGCAAAATGAGGAAATTAAGGTTTCACTTTGTTAAATACTGAAATATGAAATGTGAAGAAGGGAAATGTTCATTCTCCAGTCGTCCTGAGGTGCTCTCGGCCCAGAGCAGCCAGTTCCCCAACTAGCGTTATCTGCCTTACTGGCTTGATTTCTCCTCACTTGTTAGCAGGATTAGGGAAGGAGGTCTTGGCTAGAGGAGGGAGCCCTCAAGAAGGGGGGCCAAGTCTTCAAAGAAAGGCTCTGCACTGGAGAAAGGGGATGGGTGGTGGATAGAGGAGGGAATAAAAGTCCCAGGAAGGAACAGACTGGCTCTAAGAAAGGCTTGGACTTTGATCCCAGACACTTCAGTTCACCTTTTCTGCTTCCCCTAATCCCTCCTAATTAAACCTAGGACAACTTTAACTCTGGAGGTAGATGTGGCCCCAGTGGGCTCAAGAAATGAATCAACTGATGGAAAACAAATGCAAAAATGCTCATGTTCACCAACAGCACAGCAACAAAGCTGCACAAGGCATTAAGAACCTCCAGAGCTGCTTTAAAAGGGGAAAGATGATGTAATTGGAAGATACTTTATCTTTCCTACCTGGAAAGTTGAGCGCAGCATGTAATTTCTTGGGCATAGTTTAAGATGTGAATAATTTTGATCCTAGATGTTTGTAAATGATCAAAATGGCAGTATCACACTAACAAAAAGTATTGAACTATGTGAATGAAATCAGTAGTAAATCAACTGTGACATTAGTGTTGTTAACTTAATGACTTCTTGAATGTATTATTAGCTACTACCACTGTTCTGGCTATACTTGTGTGTATTCATGGGGTGGTTTCTATCAATCACCTGTTGGATGTGCTCACTTTAATCAGGACCCTAAGCCAAATCACTGAATTGACGAACATCAATGCAAACTGACTTCTCTTCTGGGATTACATTTTCTTTCCTGACGACCACTGGTAGCTTGCTTTGCTCAGAGGCTATCTGATACATTCCAGACATACAAAGTCCCAAACTTATAGACATGCAGTGTTCTACAGAGTCATCTGCATGTAAATCAACATACTTTTCCCCTAAAAACAACTTTATAAATGGTGATGAGGTTTTCACCATATGCATGTATTTCACAGTACAGGTGGACCACAGGACAGAGAAAATGCCTACTATTTGGAGCATGATTTCAACATGAAAATTCACTATTTTTCAGGGGAACTTCAGAAGTTTTTTTCCTTTTTTTTTAAAAGGAGGTCCTTTAAGCTGGCCACAGTAGCACATGTTGGTAATTCTAGCTACTTGGGAAGCTTAGGTAGAAGGATTGCAAGTTCAAGGTTAGCCTAAGAAACTTTGTGAGACCTTATCTCGAAATAAAAAATAAAAAGCTCTGGGATATACTCAGTGGTAGAGTGTCCCTGGGTTCAACCTCCAATACTATATAAAGAAAACAAAAATAATTTAAAAAATCAGTTTCTTCTATTAAATATCTAAATATATTGCCTGATAATGATGATTATAAGGGCCAATATGTATGTGTGCTCTGGGAACTTTTCTACTGACTAACTTAATCTTTAAAACAATTCTACCAAGTAAATGTTGCTATCATTCCCCTACAATTAAGAACACTAAATAAGGCACAGAGAGGTTACACAGTTAATAACTGGCAAATGAGGATTTTATCCCAGGGTCCATGGGCTGAACCAGAAGTTGGCAAACTATAGCCCAGTGGCAAATCCCGCCTGTCACTTGTTTTTGTTTTTTCGCTTTATTGAAACACTGTGGATGCTACAGTGACAGAGTATCACAGCAGACAACACCGGCCCTGCAAAGCCCAAAACATTTACTACCTGACCCTTTTCAGAAAATAGTTGCTAAGCTAGCTCTTTTCAGAGTTAACCCATCCTCTGCACTGCCTCCAAGGAAAAGCAGACCCTTCCCAACTCTGGCCATAAGACTCACTGGCCAGAGACCCACATTCAGAGGAAATCCAGGAATCCTGATGGTCCTCAACAATGACAGAAGCAACGGTAGGCAACAGAAGTTACACTTGCACAAGGTGTTATGTTTCTTTCTCAATAAGCTCCCCGTTTCATCCCTGCCTCCCAAAATGAGACCCACAGCCCACAGGTACAAAACATAAGCTCCACAGGCAGAAAGGACTGTTTTGCTCATTACTAGAACCTTATTTACTGAACAAATGAAAGGATATGGAATTTATGTATATAACTCAAGGACATATATACTTCATTTGAAGACAAACATGGACCAAACTAAAGGCCCACAGACTTGCTGTCCATGAATATCATAACTGAGGTTTTGGGCTGGACTGTGTTTCAGGCAGATGAACTGCTCTACCAGGGCCTGCATTAGACAGCAGGGCTCTTCCAACCATCCTGGAGCTTCACTCATGGGTCATCTTTTTTTGCCAAGATTCTAGAATCAACAATTTAAATTCAAAACATTTTTCATCTAATTATCAGATGAATGCTAATGCAGCAGGCAGAGTTGTAAATGCTCATTTGTTTTGATTTTCCTTTCCTCAGACTGAATGACTTTTGATTTCTGGGGAAGGCAGTAAAAGCCGCAGTTGTAGGAAGAATAACTCAGTAGACTACATGCTCTTCGAGGCCACTGGAACGTACCTGTTGCTGAAGGGAATAACCATCGTGTTGTGTTTCATCCAGTAATGATGAAACTTACTCATCTGAGTGAAACTGTCCCCAGCGGGTGGGAAGTGGGACAGTGTGTGGGGGAGGGGGATGACATGAGGGAAAGCAGTCAGAATGGCAACAACGCTGAGAGAGTGGTACAAGGAGGGAAGCCTGAGACACCAGGAAACCACTGTGCTGTGTCTGAGATGGAGGGGGAAGAAACAGGATGGGGGCTAAAGGAAGTTCCCTATCTTGTACTCTGATGACAAACTGTCACCCTGTTTGGAAAGGCTGGCTGTGCCCTGAACGGTTCAAATGCAGACCCCCGCCTTTCTGCCCTGGTGCATGGCCACTAAGGAGGGTTCCCAACTTTCACATTTATAGCCATCAACAAAATACCATTATGGATGGAATGCCTGCCTAAAACCAGGTTGGAATATTCCATTTAAACTGCAGCATGGCAGTGGTCATGAAATTCTAAGCATCTTTCTGCTGCCATCATCCAGTGGCTTTTTGTTAATCGCTTGTAGTTGTGTTTTTACAGTGGTCCAAGTAAACGAGCTAATGCACTTGGAGTGGAATCTAGGAAATACAAGGTCGAAGATATGCAGAGAGAAAGCTGGGATGTAGTCCCACAGGGGACCAGGTGCAGACCCCAGGGGGCTGTGCAGCAGGGGCCCCGCCCCTACCACTCTGCTGACCTCATCACTTCCTGCTGAGGCCACACAGCTCTGGGACAGTACTTGGCTGCTCTCCCAAGTTCAGCTGTCCCAGGAGAGAGACAGCAACCAGTGACACACATGGCCTCTTAACTGCCTCTAAGGAGAAATACTTCACTTTTGGCCTTACGCCCTCTGGCTGGTAGTTTATATTTTTATTTTTTAGCCTCAACTCTGACCTTTATAAAAAGCTGGATTTACTGCCCAGAAAAATAGGAAGTTTATTCACCACAAAGCCATGGAAATAAACATCAAAAGTGGGTTGATATTTCTATCAGCCAAGTGAGGTCTCAGACATCACTGCAAGTGACACTACCAGGATGCCCAGTGCTGTGCCTCCCTCGATTGGACGCTGTACTCACAGTTCTGACTAGTGGCTGCTCATGACCCATCCAAGAGCACAGAATTTAATAAAGCTCTTGTCAGCAACTCAGGTTTCTGCCCCGCCTGAGACAGCTGAGGAATGCCAGCACTGTGTCTCCCCACGAGAATGCATCCATTACAAGGGTGACGTGACATTGCGAGGGGTGTCAAGGAAGCCTCCTGTCCAGAAGTCCAGGTCTGTGTCTTCAGCTGGGGGCTGAGGGTGCCACAGATAATGAAGCAATCGAATTAAAAAGGAAAAAGAGAGGGGTGAGGGAGGGAGGGAGAGGAAAGAGAGCAAAGAGAGGAAGAGAAGAGAAAGGGCTATTCTTAGCAAAACCTTGACTTTCATCTTTGTACTTAAATTCCTCTAAATAATATAAGGCTTCTTCAGAAAGAACCCCACTCTCTTTATTTTATGTATATTGCCTTTTATTTATATTTATTTCTATTTTTTTTTTTTTTTGGTACCGGGGATTGAACTCAGGTCCTTGCTCTTGCGAGGCAGGCGGCGGAACCACTGAGCTAAATCCCCGGCCCTATTTCTATATTTTTAAAGAGCAGAGACTGTAGGTTGGTTCTCACTGGTTGACTCCTGTGTCTAAAGCAATAGATGTATGTTTGACCTACACAAAATTTAAAGTTTTAATTAGCTGCCATCAATGAAAAAAATCAGACTGTGTCATATAAAACTCCAGATTTCTGGTTTCTCGTGAAGAACAGGCCCTGTGTGTATACAAGGCAATGACCAACCAGCACTGAGCAGCAGCGGCTGCCACCTTTGGACAGGGCTCCAGCTCAGCCCAGGTCCCCATGGCTCCCTATTATCTCATCAAGCCTGAGGCCTCAGTTAGTTACCATTTGTTTATAATGCCTATGACTCACTTCACTCATTTATGCTCCCAGCAGAAACCCAACGTTATAGCCCCTTCCCTTAACTATTTGACACTAACATCCACTTTAACCAAACATCAGCATGATGAAATAATTTGAACAAGTTCATGTTTAACACCCTTTGAAATTCATCCTCTCTGGATCTGCTGCCTCTCTCTCTCTCTCTCTCTCTCTCTCTCTCTCTCTCTCTATCTATCTTTGGGAATGACAGAGTAAAGAAAACAACATCAGCAGCATCTCATCAATATTTCTTTCACAGCTCAGTGTCTAGGCACACTTATGTGTACGTGTATATTTGTTTCTTTAGGGGTGGGAAATTACCAGGGAATCCTTATTAGTCTGAAGAAAAGAAAGATTAAAAAAAAGAATTAACCAGTTACATATCTAGAGAGCAGAGCTAACTATACACATCCCTCAAATGCCTCATATGCAAACTGATTAGAGAAGTAGAAATTGAAAGTGATGATGTGGAACATAAGGTGGCTGCTTAGAGAAAAGAACGTTTAGTACAAGCTGAGACGGCTGGTAAGTAACGAGAAGAAAGGATGGAGGAAAAAAAGGAGAAAAGGGGAGCAGAGACAGGAGGGAAAAAAAAGAAAAATGAATATGGGAGCACAAATACAAATGAGGGAGAAGAGCAACAGGCTGGTCATTCCTCAAGATCTGGAGCAAAATAAAAAGGAATCCCAAGCATAAATATTTATTGAAGTTTGGTCTCTTAGGACAAAATTAGGAAACTTTTGCTTTTGGTAGGAAACAAATCTCAGATGCTGGTATGATAGCCTAATTACATTCAAATTCCTCCAGAGGAGAGGACCAACTGAAATCCTTTCTGCAGGAGCATAAGTCTGTCTCTGTAAGAAGGGCCTTGAGCTCAAACCTTGCTGTCTCCCCAGTGTGTGCAAATCAAATTCTTAAGCACAAATCAACCATACTCTCATCCCTGCAACATTTCCAGTCTCATTCTCAATAGACAATGGACTCAGAATGCCAATAGTTTGCAAATGGAAGTAATTATATACAACACTTACTTTTTTTTTTTTTGGTACTGGGGATTGAACTCGGGTCCTTTCGCTTGCACAGCTGGAGGTGAAACCACTGAGCTAAATACCCAGCCCAACATTTACTTTTAAAAATAAAGAACATAAGGGCTAACATTGAAATTGCTCTTTGCTTTTCAATTGTGTGACCACAAAAATCTGGCCCTCCTTAAAGTTATGTTTTAGAAAGCAAAGAGAACATGTTTCCTGTAGGTTTTTTGGAATCCTCACCTCGAATTTCTGCCTGAGCTCCACGTTGCCTTCTTCATCCCCTTCTGGAATGGGCACATTGTAGTACTCACCTTCCTCTTGGTTAAGCAACTTGTACCTTTCAAAGACGTAGGAGAGAAGGAGGGTTAAGTGCAGGTTCAGCAGCTCCTTCCCTACCCTCTACTTGAGCTGTTGGTGAAATGCCTGCTATGGAGGGACTGAAGCCAGGTGACCAGACATCCACCTGGCACTGCAGACTGAAGCCACCTGTTCTCAGCATCTCCCATGGTCTAATGAGGGGAGGCATGGGCAGGCCCAAGGGCTTCCTTACCATCCACTGGCTGGCATCTTCATTAGCTCTGACACTCCAAAGGAAAGAGATCCCATGAAGTCATTCCTTGTTGTTCGATCCCAGTCCCAGATCTCTACAGACAGTCGTCGGTCTTTGTCTGAAGGTTTTAATTTGCTACAAAGACAATGCACACACACACCATGGTTATCTCCATCATGGTTTCTTGGGTGACACCACAAGCTCAGTCTGGAGGAACAGTATGTTCAGTTTTTCTCCGGTGCCAACAATATACTAGTCCTCTATACTGGCTATCAAAGCTCCATACCAGGGTTTAGCAAGCTATAATCCATGGGCTAAATCCAGTCCACTGCCACTTTGTGTAAATAAAATTTTATTAGAACATGGCCATTAGTTTATATATTGTCTGTGGCTGCTTTGGCACTAGAATGTCAAGAGGGATATGGGGCAGCTGAGACTAAGATATTTAAACCTCAGCCTTTTCAGAGCCAAGCTCTTGGCTTTTCTGGAGTAGAGTTGCCTTTCTGTTTACCCACAGAGAAACTGCTTCCTGGTTTTGAGTCCACAAAGAGGACCACTTGTTTGTGCTCTGCTGTAGTCTGTGCTTCCCTCCTCCTAACATCTTTATTTTCTCTTATCATTCCCTCCATCCTTCTTCCTCTTCCACCATCTCCACTTCTAAAATTCTTTAAGGTAATTCTTTAAGGCCCACTTCAAATGTCACTCCTCCAGGAAGTCCTCCCTGCTTAAAGGTGAGGATGTCATCCCCTTTCAGTGGTAATACTACTTTCTACGATATTCACTTATTCTGTGTTGTAAAAATTATTAAATTCCTGACTCACACCCTCCCACTCCCTCAAAAGAACTCAGGTCCATCAAGAGGTGGGACATACCTTATATGATTTATATCACACACTGCACCTGAAACAGATTTTTTAAACAGAACAAGTAATGATAATAATTTGGAGCTTGCATCATGCAACTCCTGGTAAACCAAGTTACTATCCATTAACTGGAGGTAATGACAGCTACTACTTAACAGGAGCCTGAACAGGTCTTAGGAATGAAGACCAGTTTAGGGATATTTGTCACAGATGCCTCGCATTATCTCTAACAATGAAGTTGGCAATGTGTGGTGAGAAGAGTGGAATTTAATTCATAAGAGAGCACTTACAATGTGAAAGACTCGTTCCACTGGGGGTTCAGTGTGGAGCGGATGGTTTTGGTTTTCTGTTTGCTTTCATTCTTGGGATCAGGAATAAGTTTCAGCTTCACGTAAGGATCTGAAAGTCCATTTGGATCCATAGGGATTAGATTTTTTGCATCTCGTACTGTGAAGAGAGAAGGATGAAAATGTTACAAAAAGAGAACTGATCTGAATTCCCCAGTGTCCTGTGTTAGTGCCAAGCTGGATGAAAGAGACATTAAATGGTGCTGACGGGGTCAGGAGGTGAAACCTGAAAACCTCCAACAATCATCACAAGAAAGCTGCCCACCACCTTCACTGGCAGACACAGTACGCATCATGTGGCCCATGTGGCCCAGCCTTGAAGCTCAGTACCTGGCAGGCTGAATTGGCAGCATGGAAGACACTTGGGCACATATTAGAAATGCAGAAAACTGGGTCCCACCTAAATGTGCAGAAACAGGATCTGTGTTTTACCAAGATTCCTGGTGACCTTCATAGGCTCCTCATCTAGGCAACCGTCCTGGCCCAGCCCATGGTGTTGCCCATGCCCTGACTCCTACAAGGTATTATCTCTTTCAAAAGCCTGGTAGATTCCAACCCTGGCTATAATTTGGAATCACTTGGGAGAGGAATTAAAATTCCAGTGCTCAGAATTAAATTACAATATCCAAGAGATGTGGCCTTGATTTTTTAAAAGCTTTCCTGGTGATTCTATTACACAGCAGGGATGGGGCCATTGCTGTATAAAGCTGAAATTCAGAGTTGTTAACCCAGGTGCAGGTCCAGGACCAGAGCATCAGCATCATCTGAGATGTCATTTGATAGGCAGTTTCAGGCCTCACCTCACTCCAAAATTACTAAATCAGAATCCTCATATTACCAAGGTTCCCAGGAGATTCCAGTGTACATTCTTGCTTAGAAAGCATAACATGGGAATAAAAAAAACTCTATTAATTAGAAGGAAAGGCCTTTCACTTGCAGAGAAAAAAACTGCTCAGAGATATAACTGGTAGAGGCTTACATCAGTGTGGGGGGGCTATCTAAAGTCATGGCACATCAAGGTCATGTGACATTATAGTAGTTATCATGATGACAACAAGGGACAAAGGTCTGGGGCTGCCTACCCACAGTGTCTTTCTCACTGTCTTCCAATGGCATCTTTCCTAACGTGAGTGAATTCTCCCATTACCAGGGTTCCTACTCAGGCAGACACCACTGATGCACATGCAACTGGCTCTTCTCTCAGTGTGGTTCCTGGGCCAGCAGCACTAGCACCATCTACTGAATCCGGACTCTGGTAGGTGCAGAGATCTGTTCAGCAAACCTCCAGGTGATTCTGATGTAGGCAAAAGGTGGAGAACCACAGATCTAGCTGGTCATTGCAGATTAACAGTAGAGTTCAATTGTTAAGAATTACAGAAGAAATTTAGAAGAAGTTGGGCAGTCAAAAAGGGAGGAGTGGAGAATGCTAAAGATGTTGGGTCTTTGGAAACAAATTAGAGAGGTATGGCCTTAAGAGCAGGAGTCAAAGACAAGCTTTTTTGCCTGTGGCCCCAGTGTATGCAGAGTCTTGTACTCCTGAAGATCAGTAGTCTTTTGTCTTCTTAGCCAACAGCCTTAACACAGGAAGGTGACAGAGGGGACCACATTGAGAGGAGGATTTGACCAGCTCAAGTCTGCCTGCCACAGAGAAGCTAAACTTAAATTCCTTACGTTCCATGTGTGCCTTCTTCATATTTCTGCCCAGAAAACAACAGCCAACCTTGTGTCTTGTATACTTTTCTTCTTAGTTATTTTGTCACTGGTACAAAATACTGGATACTCACAACGTAAAGGAGGAGAGGTTTACTTTGGTTCATGGTTTTTTGAGGATTCAGTCCACAGTTGGCTAACTCCCAGGCAGGAAGGGCGAGGTGGAAGAAACCTGTTCACCTCATGGTGGCCAGGAAACTGAGAGCAAAGGGAGGAGCCAGGGAGGCAGATACACCCCTCCAGGTCATGCCTTCAGTGAGCTACCCCTCCCAACCAGGCCCCACCTCCTATAGCACATTCAGCTAAGGATTCATCTCCTGATGAGAACAGAGCTCTCATGATCCAATCACCTTCAAAAGCCCACCGCTGCACACATGAGCTTTTTGGAGGACTCAGATATCCAAAATATAACACCTTCTCTAGCTCAGGAGTGGACAGAGCATAAACATACAAGCATGGGCTCCACGGCTCAGCAGATCTACATTCCAATCCTCTTTCACTGTGAAGCCCCAAGCACTGGAGCTGACATTCTTGAGCCTGTTTCTTCAACCAGAAAAATGAACAAGACCCTAATTCTGGTGGTATAGGCTTGCTGGGAGAACTGAATGAAATGATGTACATAAAGTGTCTTTTATATGGCACTTGGGGGCCTAGAAAATGGGGGGAACAGATTTGATAATGTGACTACTCACTATACCCAAGGCACAGTGTCTCAGACTTAGCTCCATTACTCATCATTTTGAAATCTTCAATGATACTGGAGGTCCCCAGAGGACTCAGCCACTTGAAAATTCTCCTGATATTTTAAGGTTTAATGCAATTCAGAAGGTCTAACCTCCTAAAAGTCAACCCCAAGTATCACAAAGGATGAACAATTTGAGTGTAAAAATGAATGTCTTCCACAAGTAATGGAAACAGGCCAAAGGTCTGTCTCTAATTTAAACACCAGAATGAGAATCTTGATACATTTTAAAAGGCAGAAAGTGCCCTGGGATGTCTAACACTGGAGGCTGCAGAAGGTCACATGCCAGATAAGCTAATGAAGAACCTTATCAAGGCCACCAAGAGTTTCGGTGTGTCCCCTGCCATCTGCAAAATTATTGACGGTACTGGCTTTTACATCTTCAAGTTTATAGGCTTGACAGCCAGCACACATGAAATCATTTAAGGTTGATCTCTTCTGAACAGTGATGAGCTAAAATCTTGATTTAAAGCTGTGGGCTTCCTGTTGAGATACTATTGTTTAAGTTGAAAATAAAAAGAGATATTAATTCCAAACGACATTGAAGCAGACAATGGGTCCAAATTTCAATTTCTTATCGCAGCAAAGAACAGTCTTCTGATGTGTGACTCATTGCAGGCCAGGGCATCTGAATCAGGACTATAAAAAACCAACTAGGGGCTCCATCTGCTGAGAATATGGGCTTTGTATAGGGCTGCCTGAGTGTGAATGCTGGCTCTGCCACTTCACAGTTGTGGCAAAATATTTAATCTCTCTGTGCCTCAGTTTCCTCATTGAAGAATTGTACCTCCCTGGTATATCAGGATGACATATCACCCTGATTGATGACTGATCAATAGGATGACTGATATATCAGGACAACAAAGGTTCACACATGTAAAGTGCTTACAGCAGCAACAGGCTTACTAAGGACCCAGTAATAATTATCATTGTCAAAACAAGTTACCAGCAGAGAACAAAATCCAAAAAGTTTAGATGTTCAGAAACTAGACTGTTGGCTAATGAACTGGCAGACAAATGCTGTTGAAAACAGTACAAAGTGCAAATTTTCCAACATAGTTGCAACTAAGTAAGTGATTTCAACAATAGTCTTAAAAGAAGAAGCAATGATCCAGGGTATTACTAACAGGAATAGTTCTCCTCCTATCTGGAAGACAGAACCCAAGAAAGAGAAAAGAAGAGCAAAATTAAAGTGAAAGGAATGGACGAGAAGGTCTAGAAGTAGGAGAAGGAAAAGAAATGTAAGATGCAATCAGGATGTGGGGTCAGAGGTAGAAAAATGCTGCCTGAGCACAGGCGGGAAGCCGACCTTAGCCTCAGCTACAGATGGAAACATCTGGAATGTTTGAGTCAAATACTGATGCCGGACTCCACCCCTGGGGCTCAGAGTCACTTGGTATGGGTTGAGGCCCAGGCATTAGGATCTTCCAGGCTCCCTGGAAGAGTCTTATGTGAAACCAGGGCCGGTACCACTCAGTGGCCCAGCAGTGCAGTTTCTGGACTGGCCTTACTGGTATCACTCACAGACTTGGAGTATTTTCCTTTTAATTCTCTCACTTTTTAACATGCAAGATTAAAAAGTACAGTTATCACTGCAGTAAAAGAAAAACCAAGGCTGTCTGCCATAAATAGGAAGTACCCTACAAGTAAATACAGTGAAAAAATCTGTATTAGGCCTTTCTAGCTGGCTACAGTTGCCAGAGGTCTGATCTCTCTTCTTTACAAGGGGGAAATTAGCATGTGTTATAGTGTTAATGATATTTTAGCCCGAGATAGCCTTCCTTTGCATTGCAACCAAGACTGTAAAGAAAACTAAAAAAGGACTTTCTCATAATGCAATTTAATGCTTTTAAATGTCAGTTCAGTATCTTCAGAAACCATTTCAGTCTACCAAAAGTTATCCCTCTCAGCAGTCCCAGCCCCAACTTGGGGAGCACAGTGGGAAGGAATGCCAATTCTGAGGTTTGAAGGGTGTGAACCTTCCACAGCCTGAGAACAGCAGTGGGCTCAAGAACAGCCCAGCAAATGTCTCACGGCTTACTGCTTGTCTCTCACCTTCTGCAAGAACGGATTGTTTTGATCCACAGAATTAAGATAGAAAAAAAATCATGCCACTTTGATAAACTATTGAGAAGGTTTAAAAAGTTTTAAAAAGAACTATCATGCTAACTCAAGTTCCCAAAGGTAAAAGCCTCTAAGCATAGCAGTATAGAAACAGCGTATTTCCCTAGCTCATAAACTTGCAGCAGAGCTAACTGCACCTAACAGAACTAACAGGATCTGCCCAAATGGGCCCAGAGCCCCATGGAGGGGCACAGGAAGAACACTTTTCTGGGTAGTTTTTTGGCAGTTTTGCAGCCTTATGAGAGGGGTACATTTGCTGAAGAAATACAACTGTGCTGTGGTATTGGCCATTTCAGAATGGAACGTCTGTCCTGTAATTTCAGAACTTTAATAGAAATATAGAATACTAATTATATTCTCATCTTTTGGCCTTGAGAGATGGCTGTTCTGAAATTATCAGCTGTCAAGCCCCAAATTAAGAGATACCAGCCTGCTTTAGAAGGTTATATAATTTCTGGATAATGTCAAATATCCTTTCTGGATAAAACCCATGCAAACCACATTAGAAAGACCTAGATGACCTGACACGGCGGGCTAGGTGGGCCCAGGATGTGTGCTTTGAATAAATGCTTAGAAGTGAGGTAGACAGGCAGACGGTCTGTCTCTTCAGCTCAGAGGACTGAGCAGCCAGACCAGACAGGACTCTCCAGGGGTGCCCCGGGTGGGGGATGGAAAAGTATAGGTCGTGTGGCCAGTGACTGCCAAGGGCCTGCCTGAGGAGAGGGGCGATGTGCACTGAGGCAGGCAGATGGGCAGGAGGGACGTGAGGCTTCCTTGGGGAGGAGCGAGTTGTACCCCGAGACCTGAGTCAAGTGAGGGCCTAATGTGCATTTCAGGATGTTCAGGGAATGGTGGGTTCATGCTGCTTGACTGGGTGCTGCAGATGGTGGCTGACATCTCAGGGGCAGCAGAACATAATGGCTAAGAGTGTGGGCAGCTGGGGTCAAAACCCTCTCTACCACTGATTAGTTGTATGGATTTGGACAAGACACCCAATTTCTCAGCCAGTTCAACTATAGAGATAATTACAGTGCCTAACATCTAGGGTTATTGTGAAAATTAAATTAATTAATGTATGTAAAGCACTAGGGAACCTGGAACAAAGGAAGTGCTATGCAAGGATTTGCTATTAATACTAATAGGAGTAGTAACTCACTGTTTGCTCTCTCCATCATCATCCTTATTATTGCCACCACTATCCAGTCCTCCTGTCCCAGGAGCAGAGCTGTTTTCTCAAGGGAAGAAACTAAGTATATTAAAGGGACAGTTCACATAGTTCTGGAATTTCTAGAGTAAGCTATAGTTAAACAGCTCCTAGATGTTCCAAAATAGGCTGTGAGTTTTTAAAAAATGCAAGACAATTTTTTTTATCTATCCAGAGAATTCTCCAGATGGTTTCTTAATCCGGACAATGTAAGTAGTATAAATTATAAAGTATAATGATGAACACCCTTGAGCTTTCCACCTAATACAGAAGCTAGATCAAGGCCAACACCACAAAACATGCTGAGTCTTCCCTGTTCCACCTCCCTGCCTCCCGTGTGGGTTTTAAACCTCACTATGAGGTTGCTGTGGGGCATGCTCGCTGGGTACGGGTCAATTTGAGAGCACATGGAGGTTCTGAAGGCTCCATCCCTGGGCATGTAAACAAGAAGCTTTGCTGAGAACATAGCTGCATCTCTGTGTCTGCAGATGAACCGGCTGGCACTGACCCACAGTAATCTTGCTTGTTTAGGGTTCACTGCAACACAGTGATATTGTCTGGTGATACACAAATGTCAAGCGTCTCCAAATTAAATGACAACCTGGCCCATCAAAAGATACATTTTGTTTTACAAAATAATTTTCTGTTCTACTGCCTCCCCTGACCCACCCTGTTCCAAGAGAACCCTTGTTCATGGCTTTTGTTTAAAAACCAACATAAAGGACAAAGGTTCAAAACAGGGACTTACTGCAAAAGACAGGATTGTTCAATGTGTGCAGACCTGGTGGCACCCTCCCACCTCCAACCCTGCCTGACAACAAAAGCAGGAGTAAACAAATTCTATAATCCTATTCCAAATCGAGAACTGCAGCAACTGTGTTCTCTGACATCACAGAACAACAACAAAACTCTTCCTTGTTTGAAGTTACCAACAGTCAAAGAAATAGGAAGGCAACTCCCTGGTGTGATTCCGTCCTGTGCGTCTGTTCTCTGGGGCAGTAGCTGTTTATTTCCGTCTGCGTTCTCTCCCACTTAAGTGTGTGCCACCACTCCATGGAAGATTCGATGGATATGGACGTGAGCCCCCTGAGGCCCCAGAACTATCTTTTTGGTTGTGAACTAAAGGCCAACAAAGATTATCACTTTAAGGTGGATAATGACGAAAATGAGCACCAGTTGTCATTAAGAACGGTCAGTTCAGGGGCTGGTGCAAAGGATGAATTGCACATTGTGGAAGCAGAGGCAATGAATTACGAAGGCAGTCCAATTAAAGTAACACTAGCAACTTTGAAAACGTCTGTACAGCCAACGGTTTCCCTTGGGGGCTTTGAAATTACACCACCCGTGGTCTTAAGGTTGAAGTGTGGTTCAGGGCCTGTGCATATTAGTGGACAGCACTTAGAGGCTGTGGAGGAAGATGCAGAATCCGATGAGGACGAGGAAGAGGATGTAAAACTCTTAAGTATATCTGGAAAGCAATCTGCCCCTGGAAGTGGTAGCAAGGTTCCACAGAAAAAAGTAAAACTAGCGGCTGATGAAGATGATGATGATGATGACGACGATGGTGATGAAGATGATGACGACGATGATTTTGATGATGAGGAAGTTGAAGAGAAAGCACCAGAGAAGAAATCGATATGAGATACTCCGGCCAAAAATGCACAAAAATCAAACTGGAACGGAAAAGACTCCAAAACATCGACACCAAGATCAAAAGGTCAAGAATCCTTCAAAAAGCAAGAAAAGACTCCTAAAACACCCAAAGGACCTAGTTCTGTAGAAGATATTAAAGCAAAAATGCAAGCAAGTATAGAAAAGGGTGGTTCTCTTCCCAAAGTGGAAGCCAAGTTCATTAATTATGTGAAGAACTGCTTCCGGATGACTGACCAGGAGGCTACTCAAGGTCTCTGGCAGTGGAGGAAATCTCTTTAAGAAAACGATTTAAACAGTTTGTTAAAATTTTCCATCTTATTTCATTTCTGTAACAGTTGATATCTGGCTATCCTTTTTATAATGCAAAGTGAGAACTTTCCTTACCCTGTTTGATAAATGTTGTCCAGGTTCCATTGCCAAGAATGTGTTGTCCAAAATGCCTGTTTAGTTTTTAAAGATGGAACTCCACCCTTTGCTTGGTTTTAAGTATGTATGGAATGTTATGATAGGACATAGTAGCAGTGGTGGTCAGAGATGGAGATGGTGGGGAAGAGACAAAAATATACACGTGAAATAAACTCAGTATTTAAAAAGAAAAAAAAGAAATAGGAAGGCAAGACTACTGGAGGAGGGCATGGACAGAGGACTGCAGAAAATGGGGAAGTTTAGTGGCCCTGGTCCAAAGAACCTGGAGTCATTCAACATCAAGAGATGGAGTGATGGAGGCATCCCAAACCCATAAGCCACATCTTATGGTGACTTCCAACCCAGAAGAATTAGTTATTTGGATGATTACTAGATACAATGTTCTTTCAAAGAACTTTAGGGCCAAAAATTACTTAGGGAAATATGATCAAATTTGAATACAGTGAAATATGATGGATGATCTTATTTCTCAGTGGTTTGCTTTCAAAGGTAGGCAGAGGGGGAATGTTTGTGTATGTGTGGGGTGTGGGAGAAAGGGAGGGAGAGGGACAAAGGAAAAGAGAGACATATCACCTTTTCCCACTGAAAATGACTGACTGGGCCACGTGTTACTGTGGTTGTAGCCAGGTGTGTTCACCACAGCCCCTTCTTGAGTGCCCAGGAAGATAATGAACAAGATGGTGATGGTAGCAGCATTTCTGGAGGGATTAGTAAGTGGCAGGCAATGCAACAGGCATTGTTATCAAGCCCATTTACAGTAGGACCAGAGGGCAGAGAGGTGAAAGAACCTGCTCACTACATATCACTAATGAGTACTCAAGCTGGGGTGGGCTCTGTAGACACCCAGACTTCACTTGTAAGAATGACATGAACAAGACAAGAGAAGAGGCAGGGAAGTTGGCCTCAGCTAGGATGGGGTAAGGGATAACTCTGTCCAGGAAAAAATGAGGAGAAAGGAAAGAGAACAAATGGCCTTCTAGTGTAGGGAGGGATGACACGGCAGTGGAGCACTGGCAGGGTCTGGCAGGGCCAGCGGTCACCGCACCTGTTCCTGGAGAGGTGGCTGGAAAGTGCTAGCTCCTGACTTTAAGGTGTGAGTATAGTGGCTTCTGGGGTGCAATTCCAACATCACAAACCCACCTAGCACATTGGGGTATTTGGGTCACTAAGTGGTCTTTGTGGTTGGATATGCTAACATCTGCCTAAGAACCAACAGGGAGACCACAAGGCAGGAGACATGGGGCCCAAGAGTACTAGTGTCTTGATACCAGAGAGGTCACCGGGGCAGGCTCTGCCCATGCATGCTGAGGGATGGCACTTAGTGCACTTGCTTGTTGTCATTCTCTCTTGCTCTCTCTGGTATAGGTAACAATTCTAGAATAAATGGTACATGGAAAACACAGAGGCAACAGAAGATTGCAGTGGTTGTGGAAGCAGACTGGGTAAATTTGTCCTGCCGGGAGATTCTTAAGACCACAAAATAATATTGTAATCCAGAAAAATGACATCCCACAAAATAGCATGAATACAACCAAAACAGTGATTACTTCCCCAGTAACAAAATGTCGATGATGTGTGTTCTACAGGAGGCCTGCTGGGTGTGAAGCTGCCTTTTTTGGGGGAGGGGGTTAACTACTTAACAGTTTACTCTGAGTGTCACATTTCAACCAGTCGATTCTTGGACTGAATAAATTTGATAAAATTATCATTTTTATATTTCCCGTTATATTATCTTATAAAAATTAATAAAAAAGCAATTTTTAGTCATCATATTTAAATAATCGGACTGGTAAGTGGTTAACAAGGATTCTCTAGTTGTCTGCGGAACAGAAAAAAATGAAGGGAGTGATTTGGGTTCCTACCATGTTTGGTCCCTGATAAATTAATGCCTGCTGGCTGAGCAAGTGTCTCTGCCATTAAGTGGAGTGTTCTGGAGAACAACCATGCCTCAGTGTATATACTGGGACACACCCACACTCCCACTTGGCCTTGCCTTCTGCCAGTAGGAAAGCATCAATAATGACCCTATTAAATAACAGGAATTGGATTACAGTCCTGTGGCTTCTTGGACAAATTACCACAATGTTCGTGACATAAAGCAGCATGGATTTATCCTCTCACAGTTGTGCAGGCCAGAGGTCCAATATCAGAACCACCATGACAAAACTGAGGTGTTGGCAGAACCATGCTCCTTCTAGTGGCTCCAGGGCAGGATCTGTTCCTGGCCTTCCCAGCTTCTAGAGGCTGCCAGTATTGCCTGGCTTATGCAGCACCACTCCAATCTCTGCTCCATCTCCACATTACCTTCTTTTTCATGTGTAATTAATTCCTCTCTGGCCCTCATATGGGTACACGTGATTGCACCTTAAGCCTTACCCACATAATCCAGGGAAATCTCCCCATCTCAAGACTCTTAACTTAAAAATTTTTTTATAAATTTATTTTTAAATGGGTACATAAAAATCATACATATTAGTGAAGTAATGTGTAATGTTTTGATATAGGTATACATTATATAAATTTTCAATTGGGTTGAACATATTTGTCTATCAAACATTTATCATTTCTTTATGGTGAATACTTTCAAAATTCTTTCTTTTAGCTTTCTGAAACATACACCTCATTATTGTTATCTATATTCACTCTTCTGCAATAGCACACCAGAGCTCCTTACTCCTATCTAACTGTAACTTACACCTACTGATCAACGTTGCTCCATCCCTCCTTCCCTCTTCTCTTCCTGACCTCTGGTAATCACCATTTTACTCTCAACTTCTACGACATGAACTGTTTTACAGTCCACATATGAGGGAGATCATGTGGCACTTGTCTTTCTGTGCCTGGCTTATTTCACTTAACATGATGATCTCCAGTTCCATCTATGCTGTTGCAAATCAGAGGTTTTATTCTCTTTCGGCATTCCATTGTGTATATGTACCACATGTGTTTTACTCACTCATCTACTCTGGACACTTAGGTTGTTTTCATTTCTGGCTATTGTAAATAGTGCTGCAATAAACCTAGGAGTGCAGATGTCTTTTCAACATACTGATTTCATTTCCTTTGCAGATCCTTAACTTTTTCACATCTGCAAAGGGCTTCTTTTTCTCTCCTTCCTCCTTCCTCCTCCTCCTCCTCCTCCTCCTCCTCCTCCTCCTCCTTCTCCTTCTCCTTCTTTTACAAATAAGGCCACATTTACAGATTTCAGGGATTAGGATCTGGTATTTTTGGGTGGTCACTACTCAGCCTATCAGTACCATTAAGGAATTTCTTTTTGGGTGATGAAAATGCCCTGGAATTAGTGGTGACTGTTGTACAATCTTGTGAATATACTGATAACCACTAACTGGTATACTTTAAAAGGGTAAATTTTAGGGTGGGTGGGCTGGGGATTTAGCTCAGTGGTTCCGCCGCCTGCCTCACAAACGCAAGGTCCCGAGTTTGATCCCTGGTACCAAAAATAAATAAATAAATAAATAATTTTAGGGTGGGAGTTATATTTCAGTAAAAGAAGACTAGACATATTTATTGGCATATGTTCATATGCCTTATTATACCCACTCACCCAATCCTAACAATACTCTTGTGAAAACGGGACTCAGATGTCCATTTTCCAGATGAGGGAACAGAAGCATAGAGATGTTGGGTAACTTGTTCAAGGTTGGGTTTTTAGTAAGGGATGGAGTCAGATATACAATTGGATCCTGACTCTGAGGACTATGTTTGGTCAGTGCAAGCCTCAGGGTTTGGTCCCTGATTCAGGAACATCGGTTTGTGTGGAACAGAAGGCAGTAAACGCCTCCTATAAAAGGCCAGGGCATCAACAGTTTAGGCTCTGCAGGACACATTCTCTACTGAAACTATCAAGTCTGCTGCTATACAGGGAAAGCAGCCAGAGACAATATATAAACAATGACTATAGCTATATTCCAATGAGACTATATTTAAAAGAATGAGCAGTGGTTCAGATTTGGCCCCCAGGTCATAGTTTTATTTTTTAATTAATTTATTGGTACATTTTAGGTATACAATATAATCATCATTGGAAATTTGCACCTTTACGTAATCTCTCTTGGTTCTTATTTTTCCCCCTTCCCCTGCCCTCCCTTCAACTCCTCCATGCCTTCCTATTTGCAAAGACTTTGTTTCCATTTTTTCATTTTCTTATATTAATTTCACTCCCTTCTTTCCTTTTCCCTACCCCTCCCACTTCCCCTTCCCCTTTGCCCCTTTTCTTCCTATTTCACATTATCTATTATACCTTTTAGTCCTTATTTACACTTTCAGTTTCTCACACCAGAGAAACTATTCAGTATTTACACATATGTGTCCTATTTATTTCACTTAAGAGTATCGCCTCAATGTGCATCCATTTAGCTATAACTGTCTCTAATTTCTCATTTTTTATGGCTGAGTAGTACTCCACTTTATTTAAAAAACCACATTTTCTTTATCCAGTCTCCAGTTGATGGGCATTTGGGCTGCTTCCAAGTTTTAGCTATGACAAATTGTGCTGCTATGAACATGGGTGCACATATTATCACTGTGGTATGATTCTTTTAATTCTTTGGGGGAAAATACCCAGCAGGGGAATAGCCGGGTCAAATGGGACCTCTAGTCCTAGTTCTTTGAAGTATCTCCACACTGATTTCCACAGTGGTTGCAATCCAGGTCATAGTTTGCTGATTCCTACCATAAGACAAACACCACTCTACCATTCCGACCACTCATCGAATTGCTTGAGGATGATGAGTCTCTACTTCTTTCTGGTTCCTTCCACTATGATCTGAGCCCACTGAACTCTGCCCTTGTCCTAGAGTTGGGGAGAAGTTCCGAGCTGGGACAGAAGACAGAAGATTGTGTCTCTGGACAGGAACTACAATTTACTGCTGCCCTTGGCTGTCATCTCGTATTTCAGCACAACACCATGTTTCTCATGTGTGCTTATGCTTGCCTCTTTTCCCCTAGCAGTGTGAGGTTTCTTTGGTGCAGTAGTCTCTACTCCTAGACAAACCTGATTTGCAGCTGTTCCCTGCAGCCTCTGATCTGGCCATGATCCACTGCTGTTGGCCAACCCTACCTTGTTCAGACTCTTCATCCCATTCCACACCTCAGGTGTACCCAGGCACTAAGGGCAAACTTGGCACCAAGAGCTGTACCCAGGCACCAAGAGCTCCATAAGGCATCAATGGGGCTATTTAAAAATTATGCACCAGCTGCTCCAGAAGGAAGGTGTGCATAGGAGCAATAGAAGGCAAAGGTTGACCAGCTGGAGGAAAGCAGGGCATTGGCAAGGTCCCTCTGCTTCCCACTTAACCCAACTGTGCTTTTACAAACTGAGGGGGTGGCCCTGCCAAACAAGTTACCCTCCTAATTGCCAGATGCCCAGTTTAGGAGCATCCTGAGTGGATGATGGGCTGGATCAGAGACAAAAGGGAAAACCTTTACCCACCAGTTTTGAACAAAGTAGTGGCTCTACCATACCACAGAGCTCATAGCTCACAGTTTCATGATCACATTACTGGGAAGAACACACAGTTCTTGAGATTTGTTTGTATCTGTACTTTGGGCATCTTCTGAAGATGCCATGAGGGAGAAACTGTGTCTAAGAAGCTGCCAGTTCCCTTGCGTCGATACAAGTTAGTTCTGTGCCAGCATCCAGAATTCCTCGGCAAATGTTGACAGAGAAACTGGTGGAGTGACAGATTGCTTCCGGAACAGGATTTGCTAAAACCCTTTCCACGTAACGCTATGGGGGTGGTCAAGCTGTCTAGCTATAAGGCAAGGTTCCCAGTTTAGGGGCTCAGAGTTGGAGCCTCTCAAACCATTCAGGTCAACAAGCCTTCACACGGTGGTGGTGTAAACACTGGCACAGGACTTCATGGAGAAACCAGAAGCAGCAAGCCTATGAGGAGGGCACAGAGGTCTCAGCAGAAGAAGGGGCCTAGGCAGGCTCCAGTGGGCACAAGTAAATATAGTTCTTGAGTTACTTTCTTTTAACTTTGGGTTCTGTGCAACCCTAACACAACCTAGACCAGACAGTCTGTATCCTCTTTAAGCCATGAACCCTTAACACAATACTATAGTTTCTATGACATTTAGAGGCATTCATGGGTTCTGGGTCGAGGGCCTTTGTGGAATGTATGAATACAGATTCTGGCTCTCCAAGAATGGAGGCATCTTTCTCCTCTTCCAAACACATACAGAACCCATGTGCAAAGAGAGTTCAGCAACCCTCAGCCTGGTCCCTATTTTGGGGTGGGACGATGCCTGTGCTACGGTCTGAATTTATTCCCCTTACCCTGTCCATCCCCATTAATTTATATGTGGAACTTCTAACCCTCAAGGTGATGACACTAAGAGGAGAGGCCGTGAAAGGTGATTAGGTCCTAAGAGTGGATTCTGCATAAATAGAATTAGTGCCAAAAAAAAAAATTAGTGCTTTTATAAAAGAGCCTGTCTATCCCTTCTTCCATATGAGTCCCCAATGAGAAGAATCAGGAATGAGTTCTCACCAGACATAAAATCAGGCAGCATCCTGACTTCCCAGCTTCCAAAACTGTGAGAAATAAATTTTTGTTGTTTATAAGTGACCCGTGTATGATATTTTGTTATAGCAGCCTGAACAGAGCCAGGAATTCTGGGACCTGGGAGAGGTACTGGAAACGGGGAGCAAGAACTGACTGGGGCCTGCTCTCAGATAGGAGCTACAAATAAAGAGGTTGGTCCATGGTGGCTCTGGTCAGCCCCATGGACTGCCATCCTTCCGAGTGATACAATATAATTGGCCAGAAACAACAAAAACATCACATTACTCTCTCACTATGATTGAGAGATTTTCAATCACAGCTTGAGTGGCCCTTAATTACAACATTTCTGAGGCTCCAAAAAATGAAAAACAGACTTAACAGTTTGTGTTTCCCACCATTTACTTCAACATTTCTATCTCCATTTTAGGGAGGCTGCAACCTCTGGCCCACCTCCACTGAGCACACAGTGGTGGGGCTCAGAAGCTGCCATGAACTCTGAATGGCTGGTTAAGGATGTTAAACAGTAAACTGCATCCAACATATCACATTTAGGACTTACCTAACCCAGAAGGTCCATGCCACACTAATGAAGCCATTCTTTCTCTGCTACTAATTATTTTGAATCCCTACTGCCTAGCAGAGCACCTTGTTATGCATTCTGTAACTATTTGCTACATGCATTTCCCTGTCACCCTTGCCTCATGCTTCTGGGTTCACACAGGCCCTTCCCTGGGCACATGCCACCTGGAGCACACCTATTTATCTCAGTTCCTCTAGCCTGTACCTTGAATGAAGATCCACCTTCTCTGACCTTTTCTCCTGCCAGCCTAGCCGGTGGAACTTTCATCTCTGCAGAATGACAGCAACTTGGGGGCAGGGGCTGCACATTGCATCCTACCCGGGTCTCTCCCTAGTATCAACAAAGGGCAAGGTGATGTTCACTGGATTCTTGCTGATTGACTGAGAAGCTAAAGCAAACAGAAAGCTTGAAAGCACTGCATCTTTTGGCTGCAGTACATAAAGTGTCCATATGGAGGGACTCCAGGACAAGGAAAAATCAACAGATTTTTTTTTTTGAGAGAAACTAAAGCCAGGCCAAAAAGAATCCAGTGCTTTTTCTGAAAACATTAGATGCTCTGAGCCCACAAAAACTGAAGGACATGTGATATGTCTCCAGCTTTCAGGAAAACTGCATCACATGGCCGCATTGGAAACTATCATTTCCTAATCTTCTCTGGATTTCCAGAAATTAAATGCAAAGGAATCAACATCAATTGTTGGCTGGGCACCAATTCACTGAGATTCTGTGCACCAGCAGGGCTTGAGGATTGAGTTCCTTTTGATGTACTTGTTCTAATTATGATGTATGAAGTCTGCTGGTGCTGCTGGTATTTATGAACTCCACAGAATTTGATTCAATTTTTTTCATGTTAATATATAACGGCCCATAAATTTTGTGATATTTGTTTCCTTATTGCCAGAGACAAAAGCAAGAAAAATTAAATATACCAAAAATATACTTGCTTAACCATCCAATTCCCACTACACCTAACCTATACATAAATCTGAATTCAGGGACTTAGAAAATTTCACATTTTAGCACCTACTACTAAATGTTTTGTTTTGTTGGTAAGACAGACTGCTTGGCAATGGGGATGAAATTTCTGTCCCGGTAAATCAAGAGGCCAAAAAACATGAGTCAGCAACTCCTCAATCAAAGAAACATGGGAATAAAATTTATAAAGAGAATTTAGAGGAGTATGGTGTGAGAAGACAAAGAGCAGCATTCAGTTCTAAAAAGATCATAACTTTTTCTCTTATAGTTTGCTGAAAATAAAATCTTCTATTAAAGCTCTACAATCCTGATGTTTCAAAAGGAAATGCAACCTGGTTATAAGAGAAGTATCCTTAGGCTGTGAAAGACTGATATAATTCTGTATAAATGCATAAGAAAATATTACCTTAAATATTTATTTTTTCTTGTGAGCGTAACAGATACATTCATCATATGAAAAATTTAAAGACATAAAAGTACAAAGAAAAAAATTTCAAGTACGTATATTTCTATCGTGAGAGAATTGACATTAGCATATTGGTGTATTGACTGCTGCTCTCCTTCCTGTACAGCTGCCTGTGGTGAAACATATATTTTTATAGAATTCTCATCATTTTATGATAGTTTTAGATCCTTCCTCACCTTTACAGAGAATATAGCAACTGATGACCCTCATGCATAAATATTTATCTACATTTCTGATCTTTTCCTTAGGATATTTTTTCTTGAAAGTAGATTAAGGGGCACAAAATTACTTAAGACGCTTGACCTACTGCCATATGACTCCCCAGAAAGTTATATGAAAAGAATTACCAAAATCTTATCAAGGGTGTGGTAAGAAAAGTAAAGAATAACTATGTTTGGCTCCCATGATTACCTTTTAGGTTTAACTTTCCCCCTTCATGGTTATTTCATCATTTGTATTTATTTTTCTTTGCAGTACCCCTTAAGTTTCCTGGAGGGTGATAAAGAATTTTCTTTTGGGGTCAGAAGACTTGTTCTGATATGTATGACAATAGCCCCTTTTCATATTTGCCACAAATTGTGTTTAGATTTGCCATGCTCCTAGAAACAGGAGCTTAACTTTTATGCAGTTAAAGCCATCAAACACTTCCTTTTATTTCTCCCACTTCTGTTAGGCTTAGAAAATCCTTGCCCTTTCGGAGATTAGTTACATATTCACTGATGTTTTCCTTCATTATATTGTTTCTTTTTTATATTTAACATTTAAATCCATTTGGAATTTATTTTGGTGAACAGTGTGAGGCAAGATCTCATTTGATTTTTTTCTTTTAAATGTTTAGACAATTTTCCCCACCACATCTGTGGAATAAGCCATACTTTTTTCACTGGCTCATGTGGTTTCTGTTTGTTTATAGCAGACTCTGTTTTCAGGGCCATCTCCTTTATCACATTCAACCTTCTGTTAGTTCCTGCAACAAGCTTATATTTTATATTGTTCTAGATTTCCAACACATTTTAAAATATAGCAGCCTAGGTCCCCACTCAGCACTTTCCATATATGTGCACAGTTTTCATGACTCAGGGCAACTCCACTTCAGCTGCTTGTTTGTTGTTCACTTGATAAATCTCTGCACAACCTTTATGCTTAGTGTTTATGGATTGCTCTACTTTTGGTGTATGCTCTATTAATAGAACACAGATGAGTTTTTATTTGAAAAACCTCTGTCTAGAATCCAGGTGGTTTACCTTGTGGTAAACCATATACTCAATACCTGAAACTACAAGCACGGACCTGGTAAGGTGCTCAGTGTTTTGGACAAAATAACTGAGGTCTTACAGATGGGAAAGCTGAGGCTTGGAGAGATGCAGTAGCAACATTCACAAAGCTCTCTTCCTAGTAAGATGCAGGGCTGGGAACACACAGTCCAACTCCAGCACATTTTTTTGTTTGGGTTTTTGTTTTAAATTAACATATGATACACACATATTATTGACACACACATGTTATGAAGTACAGTGTGATGTCTCCATGTGTACAATGTAAGTAATGAAATCAGGGTGTAGAGTGCATCCATCACCTCAAGAATTTTTCATTCCTTTGTGGTGAGACCAAAAATCCTCTCTTCTAGTTAGTTTGAAATACACTGTAATATTTTAAATCTTAGCTCCACACCATACAATAGAACGATATGGAGGTTCCTCAAAGCATTAAAAATAGGACCACCATATGATCTAGCATTCTCACTCGTAGGTATATATCTAGAGGAAACAAAATCAGTATGTCAAAGAGAATCTGAGCTGTCATATTTGTTTCAGCAGTATTCATAATAGTCAAGATACAGAATCACTTTCTGCCCATCAACAGATGAATGGATAGGAAAACGTGGGCTGTCTACACACAAAGGACTACTATTCAGCTACAGAAAAGGAATGGATTCCTGTCACTGGCAGAAACGTGAATGGACCTAATGAACATTATGTTAAGTGAAATGAGCCAGACACAGAAAGATAAACACAGAAAGATCATGATATATTTGTGGAATTTTAAAAAGCTGATCTTGTAGAAGAACAGAATAGAATAATAATTACCAGAGATAGGGAAAGGTCAAGGGAAGAAAGGGTTATGGAAAGATTAATCAATGGGTACAATATTGTAGTTAGATGGGAGGGCCAAGTCCAGAACATTCTTATACACTCACTCAATGGCTGCCTCTGTTGTGTGTGGCTTCGCATCTGTCATCAGTCTTTCATCTCCCCAGGACTTAATTTATTTTCAATCTTCTGTACACTGTTTTATTTTTATTTATCTTTTCCAAAACCTTATAAAGTGTAAATGTTATTTGAATTCTATAGCTAAACATCTTTTTCTTTGTACCGGGGATCAAACTTAGGATCTTGTGCTTGCCAGACAGGCACAGCGCTACTGAGCTACATCCCTGGCCCTATAGCTGAACATTTTAAAGGCTCACCCAAACATTTTCTTAATCCTGTGTTCCTCTGCTTATCAGAGGAAAGAATGAAATAGTATCTTCTGACCCCTTCCCTCACTATGACAAACTGGATGTGGTGTGCCCTAAATTTCTATTATCTCCTATTCCATTTCTCATTCCTCCTACTATAAAATTATGTAGTTATAATTGTTATATAATTTATATTTTCCAATACTTGTTTTTCATAGGATTTCAATGCTTACTCCTCTCTTTATATATTATGACTCTTCTATTTCCAAGCTTTTCATTTTGCTTCCTATTTTGTAGTCTTTAGCTTGCCTTTACATACTTTTTCTAAGAAAGTTATGTGGGTGATGTATATTCTACACCCTTGCACAACTGAGACCATGTCCAGTGAATGGTTACCTGGCTGGGTAACAAATTTAGGGGCTATGAACTTTGTCCAAGTTTTTAAAAAATTAATTTTATTGGTACATTTTAGGTATACAATATAATGACATTCATCATTGGAAATTTACATCTTTACATAATCTCTCTTGGTTCTTATTTTTCCCCCTTCCCCTGCCCTCCCTTCAACCCCTCCATCCCTCCCTATTTACAAAGACTTTGTTTCCAGTTTTTCATTTTCTCATATTAATTCCATTCCCTTCTTTCCTTTCCCCTACCCCTCCCACTTCCCCTGCCTCTTTGCCCCTTTTCTTCCTATTTCACATTATCTATTATACCTTTTAGTCCTTATTTACACTTTCAGTTTCTCACACTAGAGCTTTGTCCAAATTTTATCAGTGATGCATCCTTTTCAAATTTAGTACTTCATATAATGAGGAGCCTCATGCCAAACTGGTTTTTGTTCTCCTGTAGGTCACCTATACATTCTGCTCCCTTTTTTGTAACTAAAATTTTTTCTAGGCTATTTCTAGTTGAACACTTCTTTCTGTTAATTTTGCTAAAATGGAATGCATTCCTTTTAGTTCAGTTGCTTCAAAGAAGTGCTCCTGTCATCTGGAATTACTGCTTCTTTCTGTTTCAGTTTGTCTTCTTTTGTTTTTGAGATGAAATGATAATTCTCAAGTTAGATCCGGTTCTCAGGCTTCCATTTTTATTATACTCTCTTCCATTGCTACCATTGTATCCTCTCCCTACATTCTGCAAGAGCTGCTAAGGATTCTCTCAGAGCACTGATTTGATTTTCTACAACGCTTCCTCTGCTCTCAGTTGCTCCATGGATATTTTAATTTATTGTTGCAGCTTAAGTTGCCTTACAGGCATTTCATACTCTCCCCCACCCATCTTGTCTGCCTCCTTGTATAGCCCTGAAACATTTAAAAATCTCATCTTATCTTTCCTTTCAACTTGTTTGCTTAAATGGCCTAATGTTCTTATTTTATAGAGATTGTGCATTCTTTCATCCTACTGAAATTTTATGGAGTTTTCTCAAATATTCTATAATCCCTTTTCCTCCAAGTAATTCATTTTCATGTATGTTCTCCGGGGTGATAGTTCTTTCTTTTTATCTCTCCATATATTTTCTAAATGGGCCACATATTGTGTGTGTTCTCTTCCTTACTCATCCTTTGATGAGGAAATACATATCCATACTTGACATATGTCAAAAGATGCTGTTTGGATTCACCATTGGCTCTGTCCATTGTCTGCCTGGACATTGGTGACTTTGCTTCTCTAAGAACTAATTTGATGCTCAAATTGATATTCATGGTTCCTTGTCTATCAGTGTATTTTTTGGAGTAGGTGGACACATACTCAGTTCACAATGCTTGTTAATCACACACTGAGTCCATTTAAAGTTAGAATCCCACTGCCATAGAGATCCTCCCCTACACCTGTCCACTCACCGTCCTTCACTCATGGGGCTCAGAACCTTCAGGATATAATCCACTAAGACCAAACCTTTTGCTTTTCCTTTGGAAGTTATTTTGATTCAACCCAGAAATACAAGGATAGATGGATTTCCTATGAAATTCTTGGAACCCCACTGTTTCTAGAAATCCTGGTTTATTGGAAATGGAGTAGATTCCTCCTGGCTATTCTCAGTTTACATCTAAGCTGCCCACCATCATTCCTTGTGGAGGATGTCCTACCTCTGCTCTCATGCCATTACCTTTTCATCACGTGGGTGACTTTTCAATGTGCTCCTAGAACAATGTGGTCTGTTTTCTAAAAGCTGAGGCTGTGCAATTCCATTCCACTTGGCCATTTCATGTACTACATCCCTAACCTCCAATTGAACTGAACACTCCAGTAATTTTCAAGGATCCACTGATTTCCTGGAGCTGGAGTGCAGCTGAGTGTCAGGGCCCATTCATGGATCTGAAGGTAAGGACCTGCTCTAAGATAAACACTATTCCTCTAGTACTGCAAATTATTTCATACTGGTCATCTGAGAGACTGAATCAGATTTCAGGGAAGGCATTAAGATAAAAGGACCTGTTGGTATTTGGGGGCCATAATCAAATGATTCTTCTTTCCTCAGTGTCTTAGTCCATTTTCTGTTGTTTTATCTGAATGCCTGAGGCCAGGTGATTCATAAAGAATAGAGGTTTGATTGATTTCTCATGGTCCCTTACTATTTTTAAAAGCTCTCTCTTTTCATGGTCACTGACTGCCATCCTGTCTTTATCTGATAGTCTGTCTTCAGATGGCTCAGTCTGCAGTGTATACTTTCAATAGAGTTTTTAATGTCCTGGATATCTCTTTGAATCTGTTTCATGGATTCCATTTCTTTCCTATGTTGGGCATTCATGGCTTCCATCATGGTCCTGAACTCATCTATTTTTTTTTAATCTGTTTCTGTTCTAGAGTCTCTAATCATGTCTTTCATTCTGCTCACAGTGATATATGCTCACCCATGTTTACAGCAGCATAGTTTGTAATAGCTAAAACTTGGAAACAGCCCAATTGCCCATCAACTGCAGACTGGATAAAGAAGATGTGTTTTTTTTTTTTATAAAATGGAGTACTACTCAGCCATAAAGAATGAGAAACTAGAGACATTTATAGCTAAGTGGATGCACATTGAGGCCATACTCTTAAGTGAAATAAATAGGACACACGTGTGAAAATACCAATACTTTTTCTGGTATGAAAAAAATAAAAGTGTAAATAAGGATCAAAATGTATAATTGATACTGTGAAATAGGAAGAAAAGGTCTAAAAGAGTAGGGAAAGTGGGAGGGGTATGGGAAAGGAAAGAAGGGAAAAGAAAAAATATGAGAAAAGGAAAAAATGGAAACAAAGTCTTTGTAAATAGGGAAGGGTGGAGGGGGTGAAGGGAGGGGAGGGAAATGGGGAAAAAATAAGAACCAAGATACATCATGTACAGGTACAAGATCCCAATGATGAATGTAACTGTACTGTATACCTAAAATGTACCAATAAAGTTAATGGAAAAAAAAAGAATAGAGGTTTGTTTGGCTCGTGGCTCTGGAGGTTAGTAAGTCCAACAGTATGGCACGGGCACCTGCTCTCATCTGGTGAAAGCTTCGTGCTGCATCATAACATGGAAGAGGCCATTCTTGGCAAGACAGAGCAAGCATGCTAGAGAGTCTGCTTTTGTAAGAAAGTCACTTCCATAATAATCCATCGATTCATTAATCCACGAATGAGTTAATCCACCATGAGAGCAGAACCTAGGTGACTCAATCTCCTACTACAAGCCCCCACTTCTCTAATACCATTCATGTGTAACTTTGGAGATTAAGTTTCCAAAACATAACATTTGAGGAACATATTGAAACCACAGCACTTGGATAATAGGAAATGAGGAAAGCAAGATCCTTCTTCATGAATCAACACACTCCTGGATTCATCTATGCTGGGCCAGGGTATAGCTTCCCAAAGTCCCCTGAAGGAGACAGAGGGTTCTGCAGGATCCTAGGTTTTAAGACTGGCCTGTGTCCAGCATGAATATAGTATTCAAATAAGAAGAGATCCAGGGTAAACTGGCCCAAGGAGATGACTTCCAGTGCTTCGGGCCCCAGGAACACAGGTACTTCTATCTTGAGACAAATGTTCCATCTTAGACATTTATCTAATGCTCATGCTATAGCACAATGTTTGCTGGGCAGTGTTCTGAGTTCCCCATGTTCTGTCTGTGGAGAGAGAGGGGATTATACCAAGATTATATTAGGTTGTAGTAGATTTCCACTATATACGGCCTATGAGACAGCATTTTACAGGACAAATCAATAAAACAGGTTCATTATAATTTGCCTTCTCTAGGATCTTGATTACACTGACAGACTACTCCAACTGTCAGCAAGCACAAGAGTAATTCTATTTTTCCTGTATAAATTAATAAACTATATATACCATCTTGCTATATGGCTCAGTCTATCGGAATGGGTCTCTATGGGCTTGATAAATGTCTTAATGGTAACAAGAGTGAACCCTGGGACCTTCAACATGGAAGGTCAGAGTGAGCTGCACCCCCTCCTTTCCCTAGACGCTACTGCCTTTCCTAACGCGTGTCCTACTTTGAGAAATGAAGAGTTCAGTTTTATCAACCTCCCTCTTGCATCACATCAAACACGGAGATACTTTTTTGTTTGTGTTTCAAATAAACCTAACCTATTGCAAGGTGGCAACAGGAAACACCTAGAGCTGCATTTCTCCCAAGTCACTGTGTACAAGAATCACCTTGGAGAAGTCACTAACCACAGATTTGCAGGTTCTGCTCTTGGCCTTGAAGAATATGGGAGCAGCAATTTGCACACAGAGCAGCAGCAGCTTTGAGAAGCTGCAGTTCGGAGGAGGGTGTGCTTAGCGGGTACAGAGAACTGACTTTAAGGAGTCATGATGGGTACCTGTCTCACCTGAGGGTCCCTCCTTCCATTCCTACACTCAGACCCAGAGAGCGTATTCTCAAGGCAACTCCACTCCACAGTACCATGGCAGAGCGGTTCCGATCCTTGCTCACACAGGAGACTCAGTACCTGTGCTGACAAACCTTTTGGTTATTCTTAGGGAATTGTTATTAGAGACACAGAATAAACATGTTACACTTCGACTCAGGTTCTAGTTCTGTGTTGTCTCCTGGAAAGTTCTTAAAATTCTCTAAAGCTCATATAAAAAAATGAGTCTCACTCAATAGGAACTGTAAGTATTAAGTGAGATTATGCAAGGAAAACCTTTGGCCTAGTGTCTGACACAAACAAGTACTCAATAATTCTTAACTGCTATTATCAGTCTCATCCAGGGAAAACCCTCCAGCATCCTTTGGGCATGTCCTGAACACTTTCCAGGCACCATCATAGCTCAGGGATCTGTAGTCAGTAAGATGCCTAAGGGTCCTGGGTGCATGGGATCAACGCTCCAGAGGGGATACAACTTTTCACCTCCAGTACTGCAAATAAAACAGGGACGAACCCTCTTCACAATGAGAGATTTTTCTGGGATGTCAAGGCTAAAAGACTGTTTTACTGCTAAAGCCTATTATCCCAACCACAGTTTTTAAAAAAATCTAGATGTTCTCATTACCTTTCCATCTCTGACTGGGCCCCTGAATCTCTCTTGTTTTTGATCATTCTTGGTACCAACCAAACACACAGCCTTGGGGCTCCTAGGAGTAGGAGTGATGGGGTAGCTTTGGGATGCTGCTCCTGGTTCAGCACTGGCACAACATTTCCAGATCACAAAACAGTGACTTTTTTTTACCTTGGGTTTCACTGAGGGAGCCCCTGAACAATGTCTTCACTCAGGCAACACCGACCAAACCAGAAGACTCTGACAGTCTGCTTCTCAACTCCAGAGCACCCAGTGCTCCAGAGAGAAAGAACTGCCGTACCCCATGATGAGACAGGCAGTTTTCTAAAGGAGAAAGGGAAGGACTGGGTATGGGTGTGATTATTCAGCTCTCTCCAGGGACCAGAGGGAACTGCTCCATTTGTATTCCAGCTGCTTAACCAGTATTCCCTATCTCCCCATCCCTGAGCTGACAGAATGGTTCTCTTCTCCGAGGAACAGGTAATGATGCCAGCAACAGACACAGTGAGAACTAGCACTTTGTGGGGCTGACTGTCCTCCATCAAGTCCTTCCCTTTGTATCAAGATGGGCTGAGCCTGAAGAACTAGGGAGGGGAGCAGAAGATCCCTCCCCCACCACCCCCTCAGTCTGATTACTTCTTCACTTGTGCTTAAAATAGACTATGCCAAACCCAAATAACCCTGGCGATTAAATTAAATTAAATCAGGCCTGGCTTCCAGGTAGTTGCTAATAAAATCATAACCATTCACATCAGTGTGGCAGACAAAGACAGAACTGTTTATTGGTTCTGCCCCACCCCGTTTGTAGAAGGTAAACAGAGACAGAGCCCTTACAACCAATATTCTTTTTCTTGCCTTCATACAAGCAACTAGGCACCTGACTTTTCAGGCTGATGAGGAGCAGGAATCTGTTCTTGCTAGCTTGCCTGAGAGAACCTCATCTTCTTGTGGTCTTTGCTGGGTTCCTTGCCAGGAATATCCTGGCTAGCTAGCATCAAGCACGATTCCAGGATAGCCTGGAACCATCCACCAGCAAGGGCCTCTTGCCCACATCAGTCTACAGAAAAGGGAGAAAATGACCTTTGCCAAGCTGTTTCCTCTACCTGCTGGATCAATTACTTTTCCATATAATTTTGGTCCTCCAGAATAGGCTCAAAGCTGATTCTCAGAGGAATGTACCTTTCAGGGGCTACTGGGAGTCCATGTGAACAAGAGGCCGTAAGTACCTATCTCTAGAAAACTGTGGTCCTTGGGGAGAGAGAGAAAATAAGAACAGAACTTTTTTTTAGTCTTTGTATCTGGTCTACCGGTGCCATCTCTAATCTCAGAATACAAAGCTGAAGACAGGTGTTAATTAAACACACGATGTCAGAGCTAAGATACCTTCACTGACAAAGCCTCCTATCATCTCAACCATAGTTAGAACAACAGCAACAACAACAACAACAAAAACACTGTGGACATTTTCATTATCTTTGGACTCTCTCCCTGCTGAGGCCAACCGGTCAATACCTTAGACAACCACAAGGCAGACACATGCATCGAGCCTAATGAGAGATGAAACTGATATGGAAAAGGACTGATTGGTGGTTAAGACTTTGGAGGTAAAACTTTTAATCTAGTGAAGATACTAAGATGAGGATTCCCAAATCCTCAATTTCCCAAGATACTTTGGACCACTGAGCCATACTACTAAAATAATCACCAAATTGGCAAAACTGTGAAATGAAAGAAATTGAACGTTAAGACTGGCAGTATTATAGAACCTTCAAGTCTGGGATAGTGCACAGGATGAAGATCCCATGGGTCTGACAGGGTGGGCTCCTGTGACCTATGTCCTTCCTGGTGGAAGGAATGGATGGAGAGAAGCCCTGCTATTGTGAGCATTAAGCCCAGTTTACAAACCAAGCAGGAGTACATCATTTTCCTAACTGCGGAAGGGCCTTGTGATGATTCATGGATAAAATGTACCTGGTTTTTCTTTCCTTTTACTGAATGGAAGCCAGGTAGCCTGGCTTTCCTCAGGATAGAGGCTAAGAACACACAGCCATTGTTAGCATGTTGTCAACTGGTTCATCCTCGCAGTTGGAATTCCTCGGGAAAGCAAAGCATGGGCGGGTGAGAGGCACAGGTCTGCCAAGCAAACAACACAGCCTGCAGACAAAGCTGCCACCGGGGAAAGTCACTGAAGGCCAACAGCTCAAACTGTTGACTGGAGGGCTTTGTCCAGTTCCTGGGCCCTAATTAAATGTCTCCTTCCTGTTCCCCATTCTAACCGTGACTCTTTTCAAAGGACTCTGCTTCCTGCAGGTACTACAATTATTAAACCCCGTCTACACCATTTATGCTTGGAATCCAGTGTGCTATTTAACAGCTTCTAAATAAAGAGGGGTAATGAATGTGCCAGGTGGCTGAGTTGGACAAATGTCACCCAATCAAAATCTTTTCTTTATCTTTAGCTGTTTCTGGAAACTAGCCAGGCCAGGAGCATGTTTATTTGTTTAAAAGGAACTTATGAATCATATCAAACTTTGTACATGAGCTCAGACAGTCACTGCTCTCTACTAATTTCATGGATTACAAAGTGCTTGTCACAAAAGGGTACCCAAACAGAGGGCAGAAGCTTGGCTCCCAAACCAACATCCTGCACAGCCTTGGCTCAGTCATGCACTGGCTCACCTACTGTTCTGTCTGCTTACCACCACCCTGCTCCTGGGAAATGTCTCTCCTTTGCCTCAGCCCTCATTTTTCTGCTCTCTTATCAAGGCTGACTGGTCCAGAGATGGCACACGACAGAGTCAACCTGTGCATCCTTATGTGGAGTGTTCACATTTGTGCCTGACACAATAGCAGAGGTGAAGCTGTGTGAGCCAATGCTGTAGAACTGTCTAGGGTCATGTTTTCTGCAGTGAAATGAACCCTAACTTTCTGGGGTGAGTGAGTGTGTATATGTGTGGGGGCACATGATACTAATATGCAGAAAGAAGAGGTGAGATACAGGAAACCACTCTCGGGTTCTACCTGTTCTTAGAGCCCCACAGCACTCTCCCACTCTTGAGTTTTATAAGATACTCAGATTGTTTTTTTATCGAGTAGATTGACTTTGGTTTTGTCTCTTGCAACCTACAATGTCCTACCTAGTAATACATTCCCTAAGGAGGGGTTTCTACACATGGGAAGTGAGGGTGCTGGACCCCATCAGTGCTCTCCAAACTCAGCTCCAACATCTCCTAAGCATCATGAAGGATGGGCTATCTCTTTAGTGGGAATATCATTTCAAATGAAATGTCACTAAAAGGCATTTGCTCTTCAAAGTTGTTTATAAATCACCAGACTGAAAGCCTCTCATGCTTTGCTAGCTGAAAAGTTCCTGGAATCTCCAACTCTGTCTTTGCTTCCATAAGAAGGGCAGAGAGTCTAGCAGCAGGAGTCTTCTTCTCTAAACGACCCTCACACCAATGACATGCAAGAACTGAAGGCAACCTGATAGGTCATATGGCTCCAATGCCTTCCTGTGACTTTGCAGACAAGGAAGGGGAAACAGGGAGTTTAGGTGATGGGGCCACTGCCATAGTCAAGGAACACCTTCACACTGAAATTCTCAGCTTACTGTGCTACTGCTCACCTCCTACAGGATGCTGCCAAGTTTGAGAGTGACTTCCCAGTGCTTCCTGTGTCTCACTTGTAGGCAGGGTAAAGGAAAAACAAAGTAAGATTTTCCGGTAAGATTTTCCTGGTGTGGTTGGAGTCCCACTGTGGTTATAGCTACATCAGGAATGAGTCAGGATTGAAAGAAGTAATGTGTCTATGTAGCGATGCACTTTGATTTACTGAACTGTACGATTTAATGTGACTGGAACAAAACTCTATTAAAAGATACATAACAATCCCTTATATTTATTTAGGATCAGTTACTCTAAGGCCAATACCATATAAGATCCTCTGACCCAGGTCACTCCTATTATCCTATAAACATGCCCCACATCCTTTCCTTGTGGAGTCTTAGCTATTTCAAGTGTGCTGAGGATTTTTTTCAAACATACCAGCATCCTTCACAAGACAGAAGTTCTGAGGATGACGGAGTCCCTGTAATACTGGGGTAGAGTAAACGAAACAGGCTTCAGGGCACCCCACGTACGTAGTTGGGTATCAGGTAACAAGTGAGGAGCCTGGACTGAGCAGTTTCCTTTTTTAAAATTTTGAATGAAATTTATTGGCACTTTTTAGGTATACAGTATGATAACATTCATCATTGGGAATTTGTACCTTTACATGATATATCTTGGTTCCTATTTTTTCTCCATTCCCCTGCTCTCCCTTCAACCCCTCCACTCCTACCTATTTACAAAGACTTTGTTTCCATTTTTTTCCTTTTCTCATATTTTTTCCTTTACCTTCTATCCTTTTCCCTACCCCTCCCACTTCCCCTACCCCTTCCCCTTTGGACCTTTTCTTCCTATTTTACATTATCATCTTCATTTACACTTTCAGTTTCTCACACCAGAGGAACTATTCAGTATTTACATGTGTGTCCTATTTATTTCACCTAAGAGTATGGCCTCGATGTGCAGCCATTTAGCTATAAATGTCTCTAATTTCTCATTCTTTATGGCTGAGTAGTACTTCATTTTATAAAAAAAACTCCACAACTTTATCTAATCACCAGTTGATGGGCACTTGGGCTGCTTCCAAGATTTAGCTATTACAAACTGTGCCACTATGAACATGGGTGCACATATATCGCTGTGGTATGATGCTTTTAATTCTTTTGGGAAGATCCCCAGCAGGGGAATAGCTGGGTCAAATGGGACCTCTAATCCTAGCTTTTTGAGGTATCTCCATACTGATTTCCACAGTGGTTGCAGGCTGTTTCTAATGGTCACGGCACACATGATTTCTCTCTGGTCTCTGGGAAGATGTTTACCTGCAACAGTTCTTTCATGGGTAGTCACCCAGGCAGGCTGTATACAGGAGATTCAGCAAAAGGTCACAGAGGCCAATGCCATGTTTTCCAAAGCAAAAGTCCATCTCTCCACCATGCACAGTGAAGCAGGCCTTTCTGATACATTCCCTGCCTCCAACAAAATGATACCTTCCTCATATAAGCTTTCCTAAACCCAGCACCCCCACTCTGAAAACTTTTATAGGAAGTTTGCCTTATTCATGTTATTTCTTCATTGTTCTAGGGGAAAATGCCTGTCTTGGTTTGAAAAGGAACCCTGACTGTCTCTAATTAACTACAAGCCTTGCATTAATTGCAAAGGAGCTGGAGGTAAAGCACGGCCCCATTCTTCTCAGTATAGAAAGGCCCGGTGGGGATGCTGTGGAGCAGTGCTTTCTGCAGGTGGCCACAGCCCACTGTACCCACACGGGGATATTTCAGAACCACCCGAGGAGCTAACTTATTTTGTATTTTCTCAGGAAATCTACATCTTTCCAAATGGAAATGCCTAGAAGCTGAGATGAACACAGCCTGATGTTTCCCTGCCATCTTGATGCCAATAATCAGAGCATATATACACACATTAATGAGAAAATCTTTTGTAAAACACCTGAAAAAAATATTTGTAGGCTATCAGGGCAGTTAGTCTTGGAAAGGTCCATAAGATAGTATCTTCCTAGTCTAGCTTTCTGGTGGAACACTGATAGCCAACTTTGAAGATGACACAGACCAAGAGAGGAAAATAATTTTTGCGTTTATTTTGGGACATTTCCTTTGGTAAACCTAATAACTTCCAAACATTTCAAATTTTCCTTTGGCAGGAAATCAAAATGGGACATTTATCTGTTATTTATTTCTTTTGTTCTAATCCCATAAGATCTTTTCCTTATTCCCTCACTAATCAAGGTGGTAAAAAATGTTTCAGTGGAAGTGAGTGAAAAGACATCATTTGCAAGCTTCTAAGAGAGTCCTCTCTTGGCTAATACATTGGCTTTCTAGAAGATGATCAAATTCCTTGCAATAATTTCATGGCAATTAATCTTGTGCTTAAATGATAATCTTAAAATTAGAAGCAATTAAATTCCTCACAAGGATGACCTGCTCAGTCAATGTCAATGTCTCTGTATGCAAATGGGGTAATTTTGAAAAAAGGCCCCAGAAATAATTCGCATCTCCCTTCCAGGGATACAAGCTCTCAAGGCCTATCTTCAAGAGCAGTTCATTGTGGGTCAAAGACAATGGATGATAGGCGCCCTTATAATGAATCTGGGTGCTTGGGATCATTCTAAGCTGGAAAAGAGAAGCCAGATCACTTGTGTATGGGTACTAGGTAAGACAAAGACAAACACTGCATTAGGGAAATGACTCTGGCTGGAATATTGCTGCCTCCCACGGACATCCAGTGACTAAGCATCCAGCATGGAAAGCTGTGTTCGAATCACTGTAAAGAGAACTGAGCATGAATAACAACCTGTAGGAGGGCCTCCTGCTAGTTAGTACACATTTGACATTTAGCTTTGCCACCGCTAAGTTAGGACGAGGTACCCGAGGTAGGATGTAAACAATGACATGTCTCTCTGAGAGGATGCAGCCTTTGTCTTAGCTGATGTACACCTGTCACGGCAGTGTCACTGGCACCATCGTGGGTGAGGATCTGTCATTATTTCCCCTCGAGCTTCCATTTTCCAGGGTACAAATAATGACTGGAAATAAAAATGGCAGCAGGAAATCTGGCTAAAGTCTTCCTGACAGTGAAGAATTAAAATGGGCAAGGCAAAATGGAAACAAAGACCCCCTCAGGACATGGGCTGGCCCTGTGTGAGTTGGTTGGGCACGCCTTTTTCCACCTTACCATCGCTGGCTTTTGCTTCCTGCCTCTGGCTCTCCTCCATTAGAACTCCGCCTCCTCTACATTCTTAAGTCTTTGAAGAAATCATCTTTAGCCTTAAGTTTACAGGTACTTAATATGCAGGCACATCTTTTGCTTGGGCAAAGAGCAACCTCCCCCTAGGCCAAAAACACACAGCAGAAGAATGCATGCATGATGTTCCATCCCAAAGGAGCCATAGCCATTAACTGCAGGACACAAACATGAAGTTGCAAACACTTTAGCAGAGGCATGGGTTGTGCCTATATTCAAGGGAAACAGCTGAGAAGTAAGACACGGTCTTCCATAGGTCAGTGGCAGGGGTCAGCTATGCAGGAAAGTGGAGCTGGCATGCTAGGGTGATAGGGGTGGACTGTGCTCCACACAGCAGCTGTGTGACCTGGGCATGCCCTTGGAGCTCTTGAGTCTCAGTTTCCTCAGTTACAAACAATAATGGTGATGAATGACACCATTTCAAAGTGTTACTGCCTGATGAATTTAGCAGGTATAATCCAGGCTCTTGTGTAGATGAACAATGAATTGCAAATGTACACCCAAGTGGAAAGCAGCTACATTTTTTGAAGATCATGAGAAGTTGTGCTCAGGCTAAGTGTATACTGCTGGTAGTGAACCTATGGCACACATGCCATAGCAGGCTGTTTGTTATCACTGAAAGTTCTAAAAGGTTTGCCACCACTGACCTAGGCACTCAATAAAATACCAGGAAATATGTGGTTTGCCCTTGATGTTTAGCTTTTCTGTACCTGCTACTTGTGTCTCCACTGGCTGCCTTCACCATTGGTAAGAAGTTAGGCAGAGAGAGACCATGAGGTGAAGTGCCCCTAACCAGAGGTCACAACCACCTCCTGAGCTAAGTTAACAGAAGCCCCAGTCCTCTCTGTGGGTCTGAGGGAGACAATGAACTTTTCTTCATTCTCATCTTTCCACCTACAAAGCAGGAGAACCTGTGTGTCACCATGTATCACCACATGGAAGAACAACACCTTCCCCCATTGCTCTCAGAACTGATGGATGCTAATGGATTTGTGAAATGTCTACAAACAAAGCCATCTACAGAAAGTATACTTTGTCATGAATAGCAGTTACCCGTTTTATATTACAGAGATTTCTCTACCAATATTGAAGGACAAAACAAAAGAAGTGATTTCTCATATATTTGAGGGTCATAATGACTGTCAGTGTTATATTTAAAGAGGTAGAAGCTTGTCTGAAATAGAAGCACAAACAGATCAACACAGTGCTGGGATTTTTTTTTTTTTTTTTGAAATGGGGTTTTGCCCAGGTTGGCCTTAAATTCCTGGGCTCAGGTGAGCCTTCTTCCTCAGCTTCCTGAGTAGCTTGGGCTATAGGTCTGCTCCACCACACCCAGTTTCTGAGCAGTTATCTTTGAAGAAGGCATGGCACACCCTAGTATGTGGGGAGTGACTTATACCCAAGGAGAGGGCAGATACAGAAGAACATAACCAGTTCATTCAACCATTCTCTAAGTCTTTGATGTCTGTTTAGATCATAAGTAACAACTCTGTCAATACTGTGCCCACATCTACCTTTTTTTTTTTTTTTTTTGAACAGGGTCTCACTATGTAACCCAGGCTGGCCTTGAACTTGTGGCAACCCTCTTGCCTCAGCCTCCCTAATGCTGGGATTAGAGGTGTGCACCCCTATGTGTGACCATGACTACTTGGTACACACATGTACATGTGCCTATATATGACTCTTTCAGCTGTTTCATTTACATTGTTTTTCTTTTTTCCTTTTTTGGCTTGAACTATTTGGAAAATGGGTATAATGCACAAGCTCCCAGGGACACGGACAATGGGTGGTGCCTTGGCCCTGGACAGTGCCTGCCCACCCATGTCTGTGTGTAGGTCCCCAGAACCTGGCTCTGACAGTGTGGTAGGGTGTGTAATAGCAACTACCATGCAGCCAGCTCCTGGTGGCTGTAAAGAAATGCTCAGTGACTTACCTGTATTAACTGGCATGGGGGGCAGGTGAGGGCTAGTCACAAATGGGGCTTCTAGATACAGCCTCAGTGCAGAGCCACTAAAACACACTCCAGTTTGGGACAGAATTATTTTACCTCCGTTGCTCTGCTGTCTGCTAAAGGGAGGGGCACTGGTGGCCGTGGGCAGAGGCCTGTGAGGCCTGCTGGAATGAGAGAGCCCAGACAGGGAAGCTGAAACTCTGGGGAGATCAGATGGCTGCTTCACCCGGGGCTTCCTTCCAGCTGAGAATTCACTCTACAGAGCACACTGAAGTACAGTACTGGGTCAGCCAGAACCAAGCTCCAGACATATGTAACACTGGTCAGCTCTTATGGAGTTTGCAGTGACCTCAACAGTGAAGTTGAAAGAACAGCCCAGTGTACTCCTATATACTCTTACTCTGGATTCACTGATTGTTAGGACCCTGTTTCAGATGATTCTGCCTGCAAGCATGAGCTAATCCCCTCTCACTTGCTCTCTCTCTTCACAGTCACTGAGCTGCACAGTCTAGATGGACAGAAAGAGGGGTCTGAGTGTTGCAAGGAGCCTCACACTGAAGTCTTCCCTCACCCATGGGAGCTCAGGTTAGTTTAATCACCACACAAGTTAACCACCTAATACATTTGAGAAAACTAGACTCTTCTTCAAAATAATCTGTCTGGGAAAAGACATGTTCTGAAAACAGCTGTAAAGCACATGATTTTTTTTTCATTTATTTACAACATTATATTGAACATTAATTCCCATGAGGAATTGTTTATACCAGTTCTTCAAATCAAATAAAAAAACACATAAAAATGTAGAAAACCTATTAAAATTGCCTACTGGAAGAAAAAAAATTGTACTATTTTTGATAACATCAGCACCCTTGCTCAAATATAAAAAAAACACAAACACACCATGAAAGTAGAGGCCTTTCCTATAAATACCACACCAACTGAGCAAGAAAACTCACTTCTAATCTCAGAATGGTGATTTCCATCCCAAAGCAGAACTCCCACTGGGAATTTCTATGTTACTTTGGAAATTAGTTTCAACCTGAGTGATTCTATACAGGTAAATGGGGACTGAGCTTGTCTAGCAATTAACACAGCTGCTCAGGGTTTAGGTTTAAATGCATTTTCCAAGAAATTGCTTGCATTTGGACCATAAGCTTGGGTCATTATGGTTTGTTGTTTATATTTGTGTTCTCAATAAAGCCAGGCTAATTCCCACATTCCATTTAAAACCTCAACGGGAGCTCTCTTCCTCCACCTTTCTAATACCTACAACTTTTCAGCCTCCATCTTCTCCACGGGGTCTTTTCCTTCTCAGTCCCCTCCTCACCTGAACACCTTTCATTGGTGTACTATTAGGGACTGCATAATTTGGCACTTAATTACACTTGAGCTTGAATTGTTCTTCAATCCCTTCATGGGGTACCCTTGTCCTCCTAGTTTTAAATCCCATGTTTGGACTTTCTGTACCCTCAAACAATCTCATGGAATGTTGAGTTGGGGTTTACTATTCATTCAAAAGGAGATTCTCCTTAATAAGGGACTTAGAGGGTTCAGAGCCAAGGCACTGAAAGACAGACCTGGGCTCCAGCCCTACTCCATCACTTTCTACCCCATGACTTGGAGCAATTTCCTTCCTTCTGTCAGCTCCTCAGATCATCTAAAAAGTGAAGATGTAATAGTACTTAATTTTTTTGTGATACTATTAACAATTATATTTATAAGCAGTGACAATCATAAATGATATTCAAGATGTCTGCAACAATGGTAATGTTATATGAAAAGATTCCACTGCTTGGTTTTTTAAATACTTCATTCAATTATTCATTCAACCACCTAACTGCATACATACGTGATATGTCATTTTGGACACAGTACCAAATGTCAATGAAAAAAAGCTGTCTTCTTACCCTGGTCCCCTAGCCATCCATTGTCCCCAGCTCTGAAGACAATCACCGTTAGCAATTTCTTGGTGTCTTTTCCATACTGAATGTTTCATTTTAAATGCACTTCATTTAAATTCTAGAAAAAATTTTTTTGCAATACAATTGCTCTACACCTTTTAAAGAATTATCATCCTTCCCCTCCTACACTCATTTTGACTGGCACCACTTATCTGTCCCCTGTTTATTATCCCCTGGTGGCTGAGCTCCTTGTTGGTTTGGCCCAACTCTCTTCACTCCAGAGTTCAAGGCATGGGGGCACCTTGAGCTGCAACAACCCCAGGACAATGGGCTAGGTCCAGGGTGGAAACAGCTGATAATAGTACTTAATTTTAAGGGACCATTTGAGGAGAAAATAAAACAATGAACACAAGGTGCTCAGCACAAAGAAAGGTCAAGTTCTATGAATGGCAAGTGCACAGTAGGCACTTGATGAATGGTAGCTACTGTTATCCAAAACATTTCTCAAGACCAACTCTTACCTGAAGTATTTGCTCGGGGGAGGAGGTACAGGTAGGGAATAGGAGGGAATGCCACCTGTGTGACAGGACTGCTGTACTGGGTTTCACTTGGTGTGCTTTGCAGTTCCTTTACAGAGGAATAACATAAGTCTGATGTCTTCCATTTTGCTCATTAAAACAATTCTGAGCGAGAACATAATGTTAAGTGAAATAAGTCAGACACACAAGCTTAAATATGGCACGATTTCCCTTACGTGAGAAACTCAAAGTATATCTATGCAAATGAGGCGAATGGGAGCTAGATGAATAGGAATGGGGAAAGGTTCAGATGGTTCTCCAAATTATCTATTCTGTGCTTCAAAAATATTTTAATACTTATGCTAATTTGTTTCATTCATATTACTAGTTTCTCTCAGCGTACTGGAAAGAAAGTTTTGTGCTAATATGTTTCTTCTTTGTAAGGAAGAATCTTTGTATTGATGTCATATTCTGAGTAACTACTTTGAAGATAACAATACACAGTGTATTGACTACTGATATTCTCTTCTTTTGTTGCGGAATTTTGTTTCATAAAATAAAGAAAAGAAAATAAAAAAGAATAAAACAATTCCTAGTGATGAGCATAGGTACTACTTTTCAGAAATGTATCAGATACTAATTCAAAATATGATTACCTCGATACTTAAATTTTCCTGATGCAAGGATACTAACATCAGGGATATGGGTACTCAGGAACTCTATACTACTTTTGTAACCTTTCTGAAAATATGCAATTACTTCAAACGAAAAGTTCTCAAGATAGTATTACTAATTAGTTATTTTGTTGAATTTGACATTTAAAATTAGAATTTTTTATTTAAAATTAGAACTCTGTATTTAAAATTAGAATTCTTTCACACTAATTATTTAACTTTTCAAAATTTTTATGGTGCTGAAGATAGAACCCAAGTGAAGGCCTTGGGCATGCTAGGCAAGTGCTCTACCACTCAGCTAAACCTTCTCCAGTCCAGTAACCATATTTAAAAAACAAATTCCAATTTTCATTGGTACTATCAATAAAGTATAATTGAAATATTTAACCATTAAATTTGCCATTCTGCAAGTAAATTCATTTCCTTGTGCCTTGATTTCTTCATCTATAAAGTAAGCACGATAGTCAGTGTCTTCACAGATATTCACGATGGGGCCATATTTCTGTCTTGCTGCCAGGCAGCTCTACATGCTGGCAGGAACCTGTTAAATAAGCTCGCCTATAAATGTTGCTCTTTTATGGAAATCATGGAGTGTTAACTGATGCTATTATTGTTTGCTATGATCTGAATACCGGTATCCTCCCCAAGTGGGTATGTTGGAATTTAACCCCCCAGTGACAGTGCTAAAAGGGAAATGTTTTGGGAAATGATTAAGTTACAATGGCTTCACTCTCATATAAGGGATTAGCACCCTTATTAAAAAGAGAGTAAAGGGAGCGAGTCTGTGCCCTCTGCCATATGGGGGGCACAGCCTTCCTCCCCTCAACACATGAGGACGAAGCAAGAGGTGCCATCTACGAGGCAGAGGGGCCCTTCACCAGACACTGAATCTGTGGGTGCCTTGATCTTCTCAGCCTCCAAAACTATGGGAAACAAAGTTCTATTATTTATAAATTATCCAGTCTAAGGTATTTTGTTACAGCAGTCTGAATGGAAGAAGGCATTATTATTAAATTATTGCTCCATTCACATTCTTAATGGAGGTATATATCCCTTTTTAAAGAGTTTTAAACTAATTCTCAAGAGACATGACCTACATAGCAGCAGTGAGTAGTACCGGTTGCTGGTTGGTTTTCATGTGTGAAACCCATGTCCAGCTCAGTGAAAGATAAAAATCCCTTGAGATGATTCCATATCTGTGAGTCAAGCTCACTTCTTGGCAATGGTGAAGCAATTAGCATGATATAAACCCTAGTATGATGGGAGCTGACCTTGTTCTTTCACCCATGTGCCATCCTGGCCAGGGTGCCTGTGCCCCTCTGTGCACTTTACATCTGCAGGTCTTCTGGGACTTACAGAAGAGACTGGATGACTCAGGCAGCACCATGTGACTGCTGCTTTTATTTCAGTAGAAAGCACAGGGCAAGTTCGGCATGCTCTGTGCGTTTTGCTTTATCTAGAAACACAATGAACAACAGCTAAACATTTAAAAACTCCGTGCAGGCATTCTTGCCTTACAGAAAGCCAGTCCATGTCACATTGAAGCCCCATAATTACACTGACTGTTCACCTGTGATGTGTATTCAACTGTCAACAGGGGTGGCATTGGAAATAGGGGGAAAGGTACGGAAAGGCATAGCAGTGTTTAGCCACTAGATATTCTAAGTTGTGCTCATCAATCCTTTACCACCTATGGATACTATATGGCAATTTCCTCCTAAACTGCATGCTCCCTGCCCCCAGTACATGGATTTGACAATGCAGGGGCCTTAATAGAATGGAGAGAAACAAAAGAAGAGCTGTGATATTGCAAATGCTCTCAAGGCCAAGCTTGTGGTCCCTATGGAGCCGTACTTCCTCTGGGCACGGTGCCTAGAGAGCATGGGTGCCAGGCAGAGAGGTCCTAGCTATCAGCGGAGAGAAAGGCAGAGTGGACTCCAGTGACCTCAGCTGAATTAAAAGGACATGTAAGTAAGAACCATAGCCCCAAATGCAAGGGTACAACAGGAGTGGTTAGGAAAAAAAGGAATTTCTCTAAAACACAAAAGTCAAAAGAGGGTCTTAGCCTAAGGATTTCATGCACAATTCCATCTTGCCAATTAGCTACAGCTGGTTCGTTCCTTGAGGTCACCCACTGGCAAGCTGTATTGCCTCTCTCCTAGAAATACCTCAAAATCCTTTGTTTGCTTTCTCTGCATTCTTACCTGAGAGGACAGTATTGAGTAGAAAGGTGCTTAATTTTTTAAAAAGTGAAGATGTTTTCCAGAGTAAGCTTTCCCTAGAACTCTTCCCCCTTCCTTTTTTTCTTAAACAGACACCATCCAGCCTTTCTTTCAGGATATCTTCTGTTGTTCACAAACAAATAACATTAAAGTCAATTTACTCAACATGTATGACAGCTTAAAATCTTTAAATAAAAATGAAAATATAATACATTTGTTGATCAGACAAAAATAAATGCACTTGCCAAAGAACAAGCACGTGAGTGGTTCAAGAGGGAGCCCCGAGGGCAGGGAAACAATGTTGATATCTAACTTAAGCCATGAATCAACATGGAATGGGTCATGGCACAGAGAAGTCAAGACAAGTTGAGGACACAGGATAGGTCTCAGGCCACTAAGGCGACAGGACAACTGGAGCCACTAGGCTTGAGTGTGTTGATGCATGATTTGGTGGGAAAAATCAAAGGAAAAACCAGAATATTGTGGAGCACACATAGACACAGCCTCAGAGGGAAGCATCCTGGACCACGGGCAGGGAACTCTGATCTGTGCCTGGGCCATTTGTAGGAGGTACATATAGCGTGATAATTAGTAGCAGTGGTCTGGAGTCTAATGCTTTTGTTTCAATCCTGGCTGTTCCCTAACTACAATGGTGTAAATTACCATATCTCTATGCCTCAGTTTCTTCTTCTGGAAAATGAGGCTAACAATCAGGTAGTTGTGAGGACTGAATGATCTATGTGAAATTTCCAACACCATGCCTAACACATGGGAAGAATACGCCCACAGCCAGTGGTGTCACTATCTTTCAGGTGGATCCATCAGATTATCATGGCCCAATGCCACTGAACGTCTGGATCCTCCATCCAACCCTTCCCTGCCCTAGTTCTCCTCTCTCCTTTTTTTTTTTTTGGTACTGGGGATCGAACTTGGGTCCTTGCGCTTTCGAGGCAGGCGATGGAACCACTGAGCTAAATCCCCGGCCCTAGTTCTACTCTCAACAACAGCATTTTGATTAACTGGCTTCCTTATTCCCCTGTCCTTGGAGGGAGAGTACACTAGTCATGCTGTCGGAGTACGCCACTCCACACAGTGCTTGTGACTTTGTATGACACTGAGTATTTGGGAATTTGGGCAGAGACCAGTCTCCTGGAGATGTGTTAACTCACATCTGCTGGGCTTGAAGATAGTGACAATTCAGTCATTATAAATGCTTTCAGAGGGTTCTAGGCCAGGCCCCACCCTGCCTTGACAGGACCTTGACCTTAAAAATGCTGCTCCTGGACAAACACGCCTTACCTGTGACATGGAGCTTTTCATCAGTGACCTCAGCCTTCAGGTAAATCCGCCCCCTTTTCTCTGTGTGATCCATTCCACAGAGGCTGGGAACATTTATCACACACTGCTTGTGAACATTCATGTCGCAGGCTGTGAATCGAGAAAGCAAAGGGTAAGGGTGGCCATATGGACTCAGTACTTCCTTCATGTTTTAGTGTCTGAGCAAAAGTGGGAATTACCCTCTAACTTGATACTTTGCTATAATGTTTTTGGTGACATAAAGAACTGTTAGCAGATGTCCCTTCCAGCACAAGCTTCCTGTGAGTGACAATATCCTTAAAATATCCATCCCATATTTGCTCAGTTTTCACAGAAGCAAAATACCCCCACTTGGTCTTCTGTGACTGTTTCAAACATTTAACGAAATTCACATAGGTAAATGTATATGAAGTCAGACTAATTAATATTTTATGTACATACAGGCGTAAGATATGCAAATTTTAAATGCAGGATACTTTTTGCCAAACAATCCTTCTGCTTTTCTGAGTTCAGCACCGAGAAAGTGACAATCTGTGGGTTGAGGACAGGAAATTCATAAAATTTTATTTTCAACTAACCCTGTATTTTCAAGATGTAAGTACATTGCCTTTTTTTCCCCAATGAATTTGTGTTTGATATTTTAAGCCTGTCTTTAAGTATTTAAATATTATTCCCAATAAAACAAATATACAGCTGGCAGAAGCCATTCCTTACAGCTGACATTATGTGAGTGAGACAGGGGGAGGATAAAAGAAGATCAGTCTTACTGCAGTGAACCGAAGAAACCCTGCAAGGAATCCTGGGTGCTGACTACAAACACAAGGTGTCCCAGCTCTACCATCCAGACACCCTCAGGCTTCCTGAGGAGGGATGGCCACTGGAATCCTCATAAATCCTCTAAGGGAAGCTGGCAAGTTTATTCTGCAATCTTCAAGGTGCAGCCTTCCCACTCCTCATTTCCAGTGTTTAGTTTTAACATGGCAAAATAAATTGTGAAAAGCATCATGCACGATGCTTATCTGCTATGATTAAACACCGAGAGCAGGATAATGGACACAATGAGGAAAGAATGAGTCACAGGTCTGCACATGTGGATCCTGTTTGGCTTCTGTTCCACAACTAAATGTTCCAGATCTTGCGCCTCAGCTTAGCCAATACTAAAACACCTGAAAAGTTGTGTTTTGAATGTAACTTGAGCTAACCAAGTCATGTCTTCAAGTGCCCTGCAGAACTGGCAATTTAAGGAAAGCAAAAGCCAGAGCTTCTGGAAAGAATATGGGCAACAGGGAAGGTGGGAGGCAGAAGTGCTCTGTGTTGTATTCTTCTCTTGGCTCCACCATTACCTGTTTTTCAACTTTGGGAAGCTTATTTACCCTCTCAGATTCAGTTCCAACTCTATACACCTGGAGGCTGGCTCAGACAAGTGGCCGCTAACGTTTTCCCCACCAGGTGGAGCTGCATATAGACTACAATCTTGTAAGATGCAAAAACGCGGGGGGCGGGGGCTCTGTCTGTGTGGAAGCTGAGGCAAGGGCTGGTGCCATCTGCTCCTTTTCCTTCTTCTCTTCCTCCCAAAAAGGAACCCCAGAAGCTTTAAAAGACCAAGGAAAATAGTTTCAAGCAAAACAAAAAAAGCACTGGTCCAGGTCCATGGTTTTCAATATTTTTTTAGTACAGTCAATTTTTCAAACAAAATCTAAAGAAGAATCCTAATAAACTAGATGAATACTTTTACTAGCATAAATTTAGTTAATAGACTCAAATTATACCACTTATTTATTATAAGCACATTCAAAAATAAACTCTTCTAACCTAAAAAAAAACAACTATAAAATAAGCTATTAGCTATTAACTTCATCTTCAAATCCATGTTAATGGTATTTGGGGGCAGGAACTTTGGGAAGGAATTAGGATTAGATGAGTCTGTGAGACTGGGGCCCCTATGATCATATTAATGGCTTTGTAGGAAGAGAGAGATCTGAGCTGGCAGCTTGCTCTGACTCCACATGAGGCCCTCTTGTCATCTTATGATGCAACAAGAAAGTCCTCCTGCATTCTTGTACCATGCCCTTCAACTTCTTAGCCCCTAGAACTGTGAGCTGAATAAACCTCTAATATTTATAAATATCCATCTCAGGTATTCTATTATAGCAACAGAAAATAACTAGACAATATCTCTGAGTGCCTCAACATTTCATTTGTGTTTTGTTATGGTTGCCCAGCACCCATAAGTTCTGTGTCCAACAGAAGAGAACATGTATAGGAGAACAGTGCAGAGTAGCCTGCCTGACCAGCCTTGGGCACTCTTCAGCTAAGTGCATGCAAGAGCAGAAACTTGATTGCATAAATGAGGCTGACAGTATAAGCTTTCCAGTGTCCCTCTAGCTTTATTAAGACTGTTATGTATGTAACACATTTGTGTACTCATTTTTGTTCCAAGTTTTAAAATAATTAAAAATGCATTTACAAATGTACTTGTATAACCCCTACAAACTGTCTTTGGAATCCTGGGGTTTCTTGAAGCACAGAAGGCTATTGGCCTGAGTGACAAGATTTCATTAGGCTGTTAAACTGTACAATTTTATAAGGTGAACAATCTCAGTGTTCTAAGGAAATCTCCATCTATTCCATAATATTCACATACATTAATTTTTGTGTACAGTGCTTGTTCCATCTAGAAAACAAATAGACAGCTTTGGGCCATTACTGTAGTCATTAATGAATGAGAATGGGCTGAAATTGCCATAATATTTGCCTGTCTGTCAGAGAAACAGGGCTCAGTACTTGCCTTTTCATGTCCTAAAAGTATAAACTTTTATTTAAATGAATAGCCTGGGGAATCCCATAATTGAAGAATTATCAAAACAAAGAGTTTCCATAGTGTTGTTCTTTCCTCCTGATATTTGATGGAGATACACACAAGAGCAAAAAAAAAGGGCTTGTGTCTTTTTCATCACTGGTCATGTAGAACTAAACTGATGTAAACTTGATCTGTTTATGAAAAGGCAGAATGAGTGAACTTAAGTAAGACGCTATCCTGGTTTTTTTTGTTCATTTGGGCTTCAGTTTTAAGGAGAGCCTACTGGATTTTTCCACAGTCCACCCACTAATTAGAGACATAGGAAGATAATGACTAGGGTGCTTAGCTTATTTTGAAGCTTAACCAAATGTGGAATCTGGAGGTGGGGAGTCTTCTTTGGGGTTTGACTAGCCTGCATTTTAAGGGGTTGAAGATTTCTACTACAAAAAAAAGTGACACTAACTTCATTTATAAACCAAGTCCCTTTTTTAAAGTTCCTAATTAGGTAAGTAAGTAGTTTAATAAACCAGAACTTGGATAGTAGAGAGATTCTACACTTTTCCAGTCTGATCTGCAGCTGAATCAACTCTCCCTCTTGGTGAGTTTGTGTTGAGAAGTTATGGAAACTTCAGCATTCAGTAAAGCTAGGGCATGAACTGCAGAGCTTCACCATCTACTGGAAAAGAAAACTTACTTACTGTCGCATTTCATCCCTTGGTGGATAAGTCCGTACAGCAGTGACCCACAGTGATCACAGAAGGTGGGACTTCCATATGTGTGGATTTTAAACTTGTGCTTGCTCCTGGGGTCCTGGGGGAGAAAAAAATACAATGTTCATTGCAGGCATGAAAGGGCCATATTTTTGGATTACCCAAGTTCAGACCCATCCTCATCATCAGGGTTTGATGATACTGGATGGAGTACTATTCTGTGGAGTCACACAAAGGGTAGCAGTGACTTCTTGCCACCTTATGTTTTAATGTAACAAATACCCACGTTTCCTCTCTTTTCAGGTATAATTTGCATATTACCAAAGTTTCCACCAAACCTTTCACTTCTGGCCTATTATTATCAATGCCTTTGAGGGCAAGTGCAGTGTTTTATAGTTGTTGTTTTATAGCAGTGGGAATGACCAAGGACCTTCACACTGAGCTGAATCCTGAATTCTTTTTTATTTTTTGTTTTGAGACAAGGTCTCACTAAATTGCCCAGGCTGGCCTCAAACTTGTGATGAGGGAGAAAGAATAAGTGCTAAGAGTATAGGCATGTGTCACCACATCCAGCTAACCACAGAATTTTAAAGATCCAATATTCCTGGTTCTCTAGTGCCTAGCACAGACTGTGGCAAAGAGGAAGCACAAAACTCGGTTGTCTTTAAAGAATGACCCAGGAAGTCTCTTGTGCAAGTTTTTCAGAAACACAATATACTATGAAACCAGATATACACCCAAACTGAAGGGGACCCCTTGCTGCTTTAGCACTATGTCCAAAGCGCTATTCAAGTTTGCACGGAGAAACTCGGCATGGTTGGATCAGATGAAAACTGGGAACGCAGTGAAATACCCTTCTCTAGCACCACTGCAAGTTCATTACCTACAGACCATACAAAATGCAAAAGGTGCAACTAGACAGCTGTTTTTCTAAGTAAAGTTTTTGTTCCTCAATTTACAAGGAGATTACAGACAGGGAAGCAATACATAGCATACCATAGTGGTTAAGAGCCTGGATTCTAGAGTTTTGGCTTGAGTACTGCTACTGCCCAGAAGCATGACCTTGAAAGGACAAATGAATTGTTCCTTCTGCCTCACCAGCAAACTGGGAAACCAGCAGCACCTCTTCTGTGGTTGTTATGAGGACAAAACAAATCAATTTTTTAAAATTACTAAGAAGAATGCTGTATGCAGGGTGAGTGCCATGCGCATAGAGGAGGTGGGCTTCAAGTTCTTAGGACTCTGTTCACTATTAGGTAGAAGGAGAAGGTTGAGCCAAATAATCTTCATGTTCTACTGAAGTACAAAACAATTTCATACTCAGCATGGCCGTATCAGGACACATACTCATTAAATGCTTCCTCCTGAATCACTCTTTCTGACCTGGGCAGCTGGAAAGACAGAGTTGCCATTAACCAAATGGAGGAAGACCCCAGAGGGGCAGGGTTTGGGGAGGGCAAGAGATTGATAGCTTAGTTTTGGACATATTATGCTTGGGCTCTCCTCTAATCCAGTGCTTCTCTGAGGCAAAGAGAAACAAAGAAGGCCATTCCTGTCTTTGACTTTCTAAGAGCCTCGGTGTGGGGATCCATGAGAATTCCAAAGGTGGCTTCAACTGTAAGTTAATTCACCTTTTGGTTGAGCCCCCCCCCCCAAGCAGAACAGTCTAAAGACTACAGAAAAATAAGCCAAACACTCCTGGATACACCACCCAGGTTCGATAAAAAGCGAGAATTCCTCCCTATTGTCATTATACCCTCATTACCTCATTTTATAGAGATGTTAATAACTTTCCCACAGTGGCTCATGAATGCCATCACTGGGATTTGACCAGCATCTCATTCTCATCCAGAGTTTTCAGAGACCTATCCAGAATAAGGATCTGGTTCATCCATCTTTTAAAATTTTATTTTGTGGCAATTTTTTTTAAACAAATGCACTACCTGTTTTTATAAATAAAATTTATTGGAACATGGTCACACTCATTTAGTTACCTATTTTCTGTGGCTAAAATGGCAGAAATGAGCAGTTGCGACAGAGACTGGGCTGGTCACAAAGCCTGAAATATTTATAATTCTACTTCTTTTATGGGAAAAGCTTGCCAATTCCTGCTTTAGGACAATGGTTTTCAAGGGGCCCTCCCTATATCAAATCACATCTTCTGAAACTTGTTAGAAATATAAATTACATTTCTTCTCTTTAGAGACACTGAATCAAAAACTCAGTGAAAGGGCCTCCGGTTTGTTTTAACAGGCCCTGCCAGCAATTCTAAGATGGGCAGGCACACTAAAGACAGAACCACCACTTTAGAAGTTCATTCAACAGATATTTAGTCAGGGCCTAACAGGCACTAGGTGAATATATGTGCAATTAATTAACAATGTTCTTGAAGCATGTCAAGTTTATCTTTTAAACATCTCTATGGATGTGGAAAAATCACAATCCTCCTCAAAAGAGGATTTTTCCTAGCAAGTGGCAGCTGTAAATATGGAGTGAGATATGGACTTAGACTTCCATTCTTAAAGTAGCCCACTGAATTTCCCAATGTCCAGGATGTGAGGCAGAATGCTGAAGGCACAGGCTAGTGTCAGCACCAATTAACAGTACCCATCCTGACAGCAAAGGTTGTGTCCTACAACGTGGAGGGCAAAGAAGATGCTAGAGGAAAGGAAGCAACTAGTTTTTCTGCAGAAAGGAGGCATCAACAACTGGCAGTAAATAAATACTGTCAGTTCACTCAAAGTCCCTCGGAGTATGTGTGTGCCAGGTAGCCCCAGGGTGGCTGTCCTGCCAGTTGATTGTCCCGTAGATCTCTACTGACGTGGCACACAGGCAACATGCTTTACTTTTCAGGAAAACCTAAGTTTTACTCATCTGTGACCCATATGGCATCTTTAGGCTTTAACCGTTGGGAGGAGTAGAAGACAGGAAAAACCACTGTTTCCACCTCCTGTGTGAATCTGGAGAGCCACCAAGTCCTGGAGTCCTTTGTGTCCTAAAAGTACACACGGGCCAAGGATCCTGCTTATGAATTACAACAACAGCAGTAATAATACCATCTGCTTGTTGGTTATCAAGTATATGCAGATACTTTACAACTATCAAGGTCGCTGTTTAGAACAAGCCAGTCTCTTGTAAAAAGAGCAAGATTCTGAAGAACTGCATTCTGACTCCTGCCCTGAAACAACTTTGTGACCCTGAAAAGGCATGTGTGTCACTTATTCAGAAAGCAGAAATAAAACTAGCCTGCAGCTAGGGATGAGGGCCACGCAAAAATCACTGGAAAAATACACTGGACAAGACATTATTATTATATTGTCTTTGGAAACAAACTTAAAGGTGTCTAAAGTTTCCCCAAAATAATCCAGTGACTTGGGATTGAATGGAAGGAAAAGGGAAGACAGTCAATGGTAGTCCTCACTGGTGTCAGCAAGTAGAAGCCAGGGGAGCCTTTCTTTGGCCCATTTCCCTGCCCCCTGAACTGCATGCCTGTGCTTCTAAGGAGACCACTCATCAAGAGCCCTGAGTGGCTCATGTGAGACTTCTGGTCGACCCAGACCACCACCCTGTACAACGATTCCCTCTCCGTCCACTGAGTAGAAGGCAGGAAACTCTTCCAGTCTCATTAAACTCACCTAGTCTGACAAAAGAAATCAGTGTGAACTAGAGAACTGTGACTCATGATGATTTGCATAGAGAAAATGGAATTAAAAGTCTCCTAGGCTTTGTGTTTCTATCAATAGCCACTGAGGAGGGATGTCTTTTCCTTTTCAGGGCCCTGATCTCCTTATCTGGACCATGAAGTTGTAGGTGGAGAAAGCATTTTAAAAATGGGATTTTACAGTGGTCTACAGTTGTCAAGAGGCACTGGGATGCTGAGGATGAGGATGGAAGAAAACGAAAGAGGGAGGCTACTGATAAAATTATAAATGGAAAACAACTGCACTCTATAGTCTCATTGATTCTGCTTGCTAGTAAAAAAACTGTTTTATTTTGAAATCATTTCAAACTCACAAGAATTTATAAAACTAGTACAGCCTGTTCCCATATAATCTCCTTCCAGATTTCCCACTGAGGACATTTACATAACTATGGGACATTAGCAGAACAGGACCACTGCCACTGCCACTACTATAGACTTTAGGCCTTCAGGTGCACAATTCCAAGGCAAGGATTTTTACTGCATAACTTAAGAATTAAATGTACTACAGTAGGGACTACAAGCAATACTTGCTGGGTGAATACCACTAACTCTGGACAGCACCAAAGGAGCATCTGTCACTTGCTCAGGAAATCTATAACCCACTGGATTTCACGCTAAGGGCTTGTGGGAAGGTGAATCTAAAGATGTAGCTGAAAAGTAGAATCAGAAAATTTTTTTTCTAAGTAGAAGAAACATGCTGTTTCTAAAACTTTCTTACCAGTTTGTCAAACCAAAGTCATTCTGAGGCCCATCCTGACTGAGGGCACAGCCCAGAGTGCAGCAAGTAGGGTCTTGGGAGACTGAGGGGTCGACGGCTTTGGGCTTCCAGGCAGTGTTGAGACACAGAAAGAAGACAAATGCAGAACCTCAACACACAAGATGTCCCCTGCTGGTCTGAGAGCAGGTTTCCTGATAGCCACCAAATAAACACACCACAGCTCCTATAGTGGCCCCAGGAGGCTCTGTATGGCCAGGGAGGTATATGCAGAGAAGCTGGGCCCTGCAGGAGCTGAATCTCAAGTGTGCTCATATCCAAGTGTCACTTGTCCCCAAGTTCTGAGCAGTCTCAGGATTCTTTCTGACTTCAATAAACCCTGGCATCTGGTTCTTTGTGTGAAGAAGCACCCCAGCTTCTCTCACTGAGCCTTCCCTTTCTGATCACTTCCATCTGCCACGACCCTTCTGCCAAGACTCCACCTGCTGGAACACCTAAAAAGGCAGGCAGGCAGGCACCCACCTCCTCCAGGAAGCCACTCCAGATGTCAGTAACAGATAGAATCTTCTCCCCCATCTGACCTTTTTAGTTCTATCTTTTAAATGTCACTTATCACATTCTGCCACTTGTAATAATTATTCTGTACACTTCCCCATTTATTCTGACTCTGTCTCTCTGTTTCTTATACACACACACACACACACACACACACACACACACACACTACAGTATAAAATACAGGAAAAAAAAAGGACACTGCCAATTTAGCAGCTATGCCAGAACCAAGAGGGGATATTACATTTTAAGTATAAACTTTATTTCTGAGCTCCCTCAAAACCAAAGCCAGAAAGGAAAAGAAACGAAAGATTCCACTGGGACTGTAAACCTACCTGAGTGCACAAATGCATCTGGGCATCCTCTAACATTTTGTCTCTTACATGCTGGATCTTGAACAAATGTCTACAAAAGCCAATTACTAAATCCTTAACAAAGCATGCTTTACTACTGTTCACTCAAGGAATCTACATCGTTACTGTAGGTATATGTAAAGTCTGGCTGTACTAAATACCACAAAGAAGAGACTGATGTACAGTCTTCTGTATGACCAAGTTAATAGCTTTTTTCTTTTAGAGAAATATGTGTGAAGGTTAGCTTTTTACTTCTCTAGGTGTGTCATAACCCTGATAGTACCTTATAGTAAAAAGGGGAAAACATTCAGCTTAGATACTTCTGCATATCATGGTTGGAGGAAAATGAAGGTTTTGAGTAAAAGACTTTTCATAGGCACAAATAAAGTCTAACCCACAAATCTAAATCTAGAGTTCTTAACGAAAAAATGATAAGCAAACACTTCAAGTTCTATTGAAAGCATCTGCTAGGCTGTTTCTCATTTCTTAGTTTTATGATACAGCATCTTAATTAGCCTCCCCGGGAAACACTTTTCAAACTTCCTACCAAGTCTTTTCACAGACTTCCTTCATCATTATCCTCAGCAGCATCATTACCACCATCAGCTGTGATTGGCTAAAAATAAGCCCATGGCTTTCCATTGCTTCGAGTTTTTGTGCTGAGTGGGCTTTGGGTTTCCCTTCTGTACTGTCTGCCTATTACCATCTGGAAGGCAAATTCTAGGTATGTTTGCAGTCTCAGCTTGAGAGGAATGAGACTAATCTAGCCATGTGCACAGTGAAACCCTCTGGAGGGACTGCTGTCCCGTGAACTTCAAGGGGCAGGCAGCTAGGGTCTGTGATAAGGATGTATCTATGTGAACAGACATCGTTCCATTTGCCCTTTTAATATGATGAGTAAAATAATGGTAGGGCTTTGGGTAGAGGTCACTCTGGCTCACATTTTCTGCCTGCATCTCATTGTCTCCAAAATGGCCTGACGGTTTCTCTTGAAGGACCAAAACGTTTGTCCTTGAGGGCTGGCTTTTGGGCTTTCAGAATTTCTGGGAAAGACAGTTTTTAACCAAGTGAAATTCTGGGGTCTGACTTCCTTAAGTGCCTACATCACTGTAGCTCTTTCAAGCCACTCCATCTAAATACCAAGGAAAATTCCCTGCTTTTGCCATCTGATGCGTTCTCATGAATCATACTTGTAACCCAAGCTTGGGTCTAAATGTCACCCACATGCTGACTACATAAGCAATACCATTTAAACACTGCTCCCAGGGCAAAGCTGGCATCACTACTGTGATCTTAAATTTCTTAGGAAGCAGCATTTTAAAAAAACTCTGTGAGACAAGAAAAAAAAAACCCTATTTTTAAGTTTTTTGTTAACAAAAACATGAGAGTATTACTAAAGTCAGTATGACTTTATGTAACTTACGTATCACTGGAGTTATTACACTGGATCTCAGGTCCTAAGCAGGGCTCCTGCAGCCTTTCTCAGGCTGTTGGATCAGTATGGGCTACACAATGTACTTCCTTTGCCTTTGACCAGACTGGTCTTATTGAATAATGCTTGTTCTAAGAGACAGTGAAGGAACTTCCATTTCTGGTGACAGGAATTGATCTAAATTTGTAATTTTCTATGTAATTCAAATGTCCATGAAGCTCATCCAAATCCATTTGGTTATATTTCACTGCTTATATTTCACTGGTTCATGAGATGCCATTGAAGACTGACTGTGCATGTTTGAGCAACTTCATCATCATCTTAACACATTGATCTTTGTCAAGACTTTGCTCCATCCATTACAGCTTTCGATTTCCAAAAAGAATCTTTGCTGGTTTAGTATAGAATTCGATATTATAATGTTTTAAATGTGCAAATATTTCCAGAATAAAGCCTAAACATAACTCATTTAAAAAACAGGGCTATTTTTTATCTGTCAAATTCTTCATTTTTATTCAAAAATATACTGTTTACTATGTGCTTAGGTAGTGAAGACTCCAAGTTGGGCTCCAGTTTGGTCTCAACTGGTAAGGAACTAGATTATGGTGTATAGATAAACCACTCCTGAGCTTTAGTGGTTAAATACAACAAACATTTAGTTTTTACTTTTTACTTTGGGACTTTCCTGATACAGCAGCATTTATCTGGGATAGAGCCAGTCTCATGGCAGAGGAAAAAGAAAGTTCAGTACTATTCAATGGCTACTAAATCTCATCCCTGGAAATGGCATCATTTCTGGTCATATAAGACACATGGCCAGGCTTATTTCCCTTTTGTGTTATATGCTGGTGGCTAACAGGTATGAGCACCTGTCTGTGCATCCCAGGACCAAGGCATGAAGGGTTAACTCCTGTGGGGGACACATCATTCTCATGGCAGAGGAAAATGAAAACAAGAGGTGGATCTGAACAGGTAATCTGCTAATCATCACTGCAAGGGGCAACTTCATTGCCTTGGAAAAAACTCTCATTCTAGGTAAGAGATGCTCTGCTTCCAAGGAGGAGATAAAAGCTATACAGCAATGTGTGGGATCCATAATCCTCTTACACATGAGGGAACAATCAAGGGGACAGTCATACAATTTTCCCCAGTTATTGCTTTATTTCTTTATCTATATTATATACTTAGGGGTTCACAGAACTTTTTGTTTTAAGGGTAAATCTCTCTTTTTCTATTGTCATACTTACTCCTCTAAGGAAAAAAATTCAAATATTATACATGTTTTGCCCATTCAATTAAGTGTGCTGATTACTTTAACTAGCTTTATGATAACCCTGAGAAGAGGAATCTTGTGAGGAAAGTCTCATTTTTAAAAAAGGTATTTAAAAATTTTTACTCTCGGGCTGGGGATTTATTAGCTCAGTGGTGCTGCCACCTGCCTCGAAAGTGCAGGTGAGTTCAATCCCTGGTACTCCCCCCCAAAATTTTTTTTTAAAATTCTCAGTTGTGAGTTTTAGACTCACAAGTTGTAAAAACAGTGCAGAATTCCCATGAACTGCCCCCTCCAGTGATGACATCTCACATAATTGTAGTACATGATCAAACCCAGAAATAGACATTGGTAAATGCTATGGATGGACTTCAGTTTTTCCATCCACTTACTGCATGTGTACATAGTTCTATGAGGTTTTTAATCACATTCATACTCAAGATACAGGATTGCTCCATCACCACCAAAAAGCTCCCATAGGCTTCTCCTTCTTATATTCATACCCACCCCACCCCTTACCCTTGGCCACCACTGATAATGTTCACTACTAAAGCTTTACAGCATTTTTAGCACCAAACAATGTTCATGCTAATTACACATTTAGTTAGTTCCACTGCCATAGTTTGAAATGAAAATAAAATAGGAATACAAGAAGCAAAGAAGCATCTTAACTCTGTGGATCTCTGCCAGTCCTGTAAAAAGCTGTGTCTCCTACAAAAATTCATAGCCAAGTTTACATATCTGAGACCATATCAGAGATACATGGAAACATATGTATTCAAGAGTCTCCAAGATCCCATCATCTTTGTTTAATCTAGCAAAGACAGAATTGGGTTGCTTTGTGAGGTGGCCTGTCTGCTCTTCTGTGATGGTCTGAGACAAATTTTGAAGCCTACACGGTAGTTGCTTGATAAAATGCCTAGGATTCTGCACTGATTTTTGCAATGGACTTGAAAAAGTATAACATTATTTCGAAGGAGGCTGATTTGTATGCCTTATGATAATGGTGGAAGGTTCCTCAGCAGCTGGTATTTGTTCATCTGATTAAACACACAGAGGAGGCAGAAGGAGTAACCCTATCTTTTTATAACTGTAAAGTCCAAAAGGGCAGGATTCTTTCTTTAGGTACCTCTGATTCTTTATGCAGACTGCTCACTGTTCCTAGGCAGTATCTCCCAAAAGCAAAACCTCCCAGCCATGGGAAAAGAAATTTAATTCCTGATGCTCAGTGAACTTCTTGGCTATAACCTCACTTTTAAGAAATGTGCAGCTTATGGTAAAATATTAATTATTCTAGCCATTCATTATTTTCAATTTTCTATTCATGTGTTCATTTACATAGGTAATCATATTAAAACAAAACTAGATACAGTTTTGTTGAATTTGCATAAAATATGATTAAGTCAAAAGAAGCACATTAACATTTTGGTATATTTCATTCAACAAAGATATTCATTTGGCAAGAGAGAGCGAGAGATAGGGAGGGAGGAAGGGAAGGAAGAAGGAAAAGTGTTTTAAGGAGCACACTAAATAAACTGATCTATTGCTTATTTTAAAACCTAACATTGCATCTTAAACACCTTTCCATGTTTTAAATATAAAGCAGTATCACATCTAACTCTGTACTATTGCATTGTATGTATATACTATAATTGATTTAGCCAATCCCCAATTTCTAGATAGTTAGGTTTAGGTTTTCTATTTTTTACATTACCGCAAGCATTTATGAGCACACACTGTGCAACAGTCTTGTCAGCTCCTTAAGATAAAAGCCAGAAGTAGAAATCTTGGACCAAACAGATGACATAAACTATTAAATTCAAAGCTGTCCATCCATTAGAAGGCAGGGGTTTGTTTTTGACCCAGATGCTCTAGTTGTACTGGATGGGTGCTGAGCCTTCTGGATCAGCTCCAAAGTAACCAGTTTTCTATGTTAGCTGAACGGTGGTGTGCTAGTTCTCGGTTTTCCTTGACTTTAGTTAGATTTGGGCATTTATCCATGGATCAAACTTCCCCATCTGCTCAGTGATCCAAACCTCCACAAATGGATGAACAGTTTCTGCAGCAAGCTTCTTGTTCCTCAAAAGTTTATTGTTTTTTCTGATATCCTCTCATCCCTTTTCTAAAAGTAGGAACTGAGAAGCCATGAAGATTCTATCATTTTATCGGATAGTGAATCTCCAACCATATGTTAGTGAAGAACGCTTGATCTGAAGCCATAAAAATGGTAGAAAAACTTATAAACCAAGCAAGCAAATAAACATGTATTTTTAGCCTGCTCTAAGTTTCTTAGGCACCTCACTTTACACTGACACACTGGATTAGGGTTTACAGATGGGACAGGGTGGGAGATTCTTGCACCTCATCTTCTCTCATGCAGCTGCATTGTTCTCTGGCCTTGGTCTCTCCTGCATCTAACTTGGCCTCCCTTTTCTTGTGAATGTTCAAGCATTTCTTACTGTGGCTGCCATGTGCTGGTAGTTGTGCAGTACACACCAGTATGGAAACGAAGCACTGCTTCTTGCCTCTCTCCCTTCTCTTAAACAATAGGAGGCAGCACTAATGTACTTTCCTCCAACTGTGACTTTAAATGCTCCCAGAACTCAATCTAAAAAATGACAAAAATAGTAGTACTCATGGAGAGAACCCTCCCCGCCAGGAACCTCCAATCCTACATCCTAACCCACTGGTACTACTTGTTTAGTTTTTATAAAAATGTGAGGTTTGCCCTCCGAGTGGCAGAAACCTACTATGTAAATCTGAAAGTCATTTTTCTGGTCTTTTAAAAAGTAAAACAATTACCTAACAAAATATCATTGCTAATATACTAATATTTCTACTTGTAGCAAACAATGGTATTAAGATAAAGGCAGAAAATCCATGCTATTTACCATGACAAATACTTCAATTTGGTGCTTACTTCTCCCCTCTGCAGAGGGAGGCTATAAAACTGGGATTGCAATGACGAGGATGAGAGGATGGTGGCATTTGAACGCATTTGCACATATACCTCCATGGATGTTCCTTTTATTTGAGGATACAGAAATACTGTAACTGCTAGTATTTATACCAACTTATTTTTTTCCTGTTAGACACATTCAATATTTAAAGGGAAAAGGGAAGTCATGCGGAATGCGCCTAATCAGCCTGCTGCAGACAGGCAGGTCTGTGCACGCCCTACCGAGGTCCCAAGTCATGCGGAAGATGCCAAGTCGCCCCGCTGCCGACAGGCAGCCACCTGGTTCCACACTACAAAGACGCACAGGACACCAGACCACCAGACCAAAGTACTGAGTCCCGCTGCTCCCGGCCCAGAGGAAGGGGCTTTTGGGCCACCTTCTGTCCCGCTGCTCCCGGCCCAGAGGTAGGGGCTTCTGAGCCACCATCCCACTGCTCCTGGTCCAGAGGAAGGGGCTTCCCGGACACCATCCCTCCCGCTGCTCCCAGCCCACAGGAAAGGGCTTTTGGGTCACCATCCCTACCGCTGCTCCAGGCCCCTGTCCCACCTCTCCCAGCTCAGAGGAGGTAATCTGTGCAGGCACTAACAGCCCCCCACCCAAGTCAAAATGAGAAAACACGTAAATAAGTCTCAAAACCAGACTTCCAGATCACCTACAGCAACCCCAAAGGGAAATGAGATGGAACACTCTGATATTCAACCACCTGGACCCACTGAACTGGCAACAAAAGGGGATCTGGAAAAAAGGAAATCAGAAATAATTTCTCAGATAACAGGAGAAATTGTGCCCCTAGTGCAAGACATGATTAATAAATCTAGAGAGGAGCTGAGGAACATGATGGAATCCCAACATAAGAAACAAATGGAATCCATAAAACAGATGCAAATAGATTTCCAGGACATGAAAAACTCCATTGAAAGTCTACACAGCAGAATGAGCCAGTGTGAGGACAGAATTTCAGATATAGAAGATAAGATTGCAATTAGTGACCAGAAAAAGAAAAATTGCTTCAAAATTAAAAGAGAACATGAGAAATCAATCCAGCAGCTGCTAGATGATGCAAAGAAGAATAACACAAGACTGATTAGAGTCAATGAAGAAACAGGAGAGAGTGAAGATGACATAAAAAATCTCTTCACAGAAATAATGGCAGAAAACTTCCCAAGCAGGGGAAAAGAGCTTGACATACAGATAAGTGAGGCAGATAGGACTCCAAATAGCCTTGATCAAAAAAATCTACACATAGTCATATAATTGTTAAGATTCCAGAAACACAACAGAAGAACAAAGTTCTCCAAGCAGTCAGAGAAAAGAAACAAATCACATACAAAGGAAAGCCCATCAGAATCACAGCAGACTTCTCAACACAAACCATCAAGGCAAGAAGAGCTTGGAGTGACATATTCCAAGCCCTAAAAGAAAACAGCCTCCAACCCAGACTGATGTACCCGGCAAAACTATCTTTCAAAATGGATGGAGAAATAAGATACTTTCATGATAAAGAGCATCTTAGGAACTTTGTGAATACCAAACCAGCATTCCAAAGAATTTTACACAATATCCCAGGAACAGACACTGAGGATCACAACCGCAGGAAGCAAAGCAGAATGAACCCATCTGGCATGACAAGAAATTAAATGTAAAGGGGGAGAACCCAACAAAAACAAAAAGTCATGGCAATGACAAGTCAATACTTTTCAGTTATAACCATCAACGTTAATGGTCTCAATTCACCAATCAAAAGAAATAGACTGGCAGAATGTGTCAAGAAGCAAAATCCAACAATATGCTGCATACAAGAAACACAATTCATTCAAAAGGAAACTCATAGACTGAAAGTTAAAGGGTAGAAAACAATACTCCATGTGACAGGAACTCGAAAAAAAGCAGGAGTAGCTATCCTCTTTGCAGATCAAGTAGATTTCAAACCAACACTGATTAAGAGAGATGAAGAAGGACACTACATCCTTGTAAAGGGAAGAATCCAAGAGGAAGAGATGACAATCATAAATATCTATGCACCAAACACTAGTGTACCCACCTATATAAAACAAACACTAACGGACATGAAAAGTCATATATGCACTACTACAATTGTAGTGGGGGACCTTAACACCCCACTATCACAGATAGATCAACTAGACTAAAAATAAGTAATGAAATACTAGAACTCAATCGAACTCTTGAACAAATGAACTTAACATGTTTACAGAGTCTTCCACCCCACAAAATCAGAATACACATTCTTCTCAGCTGCACATGGGTCATTCTCAAAAATAGACCAAATACTAACACGCAGAACATGTTTAAGTAAGTGCAAAAGAATGGAAGTTATCCCCTGTATATTATCAGACCATAATGTGATGAAATTGGAGATCCATAGCAAAAGAAACTCAAAAAATTTCATAAACATGTGGAAATTGAACAACACACTTCTGAATAACCAATGGGTCACAGAGGAAGTTAAAGAAGAAATCAGACAGTTCCTTCAATTAAATGACAATGACAATACAACATATCGGAATCTATGGGACACAATGAAAGCAGTCTTACGAGGGAAATTCATAGCAGTGAATATGCATATTAGGAAAACAGAACGAGCCCAATTAAACAACCTGATGCTGAACCTCAAGCTTCTAGAAAAAGAAGAGCAGGACAACCCCAAAACTCATACAAGGGAGGAAATTATAAAGATCAGAGGAGAAATCAATGCAATGGAGACTAAGAGAACGATACAAAAAAATCAATGAAGCCAAGAGTTGGTTCTTCAAAAGAATCAACAAAATTGACAAACCTTTAGCCAACCTTGTCAGAAAAAGGAAAGAAAAGGCCCAACTCCATGCAATTAGGAATGAAAAGGGTGAAACTACAACAGACCCAGCAGAAATCCAGAGGATCATCAATACCTACTTCCAGAACCTATACGCCAATAAGATGGACAACACGGAAGAAATGGACAAATTCCTAGATACATATGAATTACCAAAGTTGAACGAAGAAGACCTAAAAATTCTGAACAACTCAATATCAACCAGTGAAATTGAAAAGGTAATTAAAAACTTATCAACTAAGAAAAGCCCAAGCCCTGATGGCTTCACTGCTGAATTCTACAAGACAGTTTAGAGAGGAACTGCTGCCACTACTGTTTAAACTCTTCAAGGAAATTGAAAGGGAGGCAATACTCCCAAATTCATTCCTGGAAGTAAGCATCACCTTGATCCCCAAAGCAGAGAAAGACCCAACCAAAAAAGAGAGCTATAGGCCAATCTCACTAATGAATATAGATGCAAAAATCCTTAATAAGATACTGGCAAACAGAATGCAGAAGATCATCAAGAAGATCATACACCCTGATCAAGTGGGATTCATCCCAGAGATACAGGGATGGTTCAATATACGAAAATCAATTAATGTAATACACTATATCAACAGAGCCAAGGGCAAAAACCATATGATTATCTCCATAGATGCAGAAAAAGCATTTGACAAAATCCAACATGCATTTATGATAAAAACCCTACCAAAATTGGAATAGATGGTCTCTACCTCAAACTGATAGAAGCCATCTATGAAAAACCAACAGCCAATATCATACTAAATGGTCAAAAACTGAAATCCTTCACACTAAAATCAGGAACAAGACAAGGATGTCCACTATCACCACTCTTGTTCAATAGTGTTCTGGAAACATTAGCCACGGCAATTAGACAAGAGAAAGAAATAAAAGGAATAAAGATAGGAAATGAAGAAGTCAAATTGTCATTATTTGCAGATGACATGATACTCTATATAGAAGACCCCAAGAACTCCACCAAAAGTCTTCTAGACTTAATAACCAAATTCAGTCAAGTAGCTGCTTACAAGGTCAACACACAAAAATCAATAGCTTTCCTCTACACCAATGACAGACTCACTGAGAGAGAAATAGGGCAAATAATTCCTTTCACAATAGCATCCAAAAAACTGAAATACCTAGGAATCATCCTAACGAAAGAAATCAAAGACCTCTTCTCTGAAAACTATGGCACTCTGAAAAGAGAGATTGATGATATCAGAAAATGGACAGACATCCCCTGCTCCTGGGTAGGAAGGATTAATATAGTGAAAATGGCCATACCTCCAAAACTGCTATATAGATTTAATGCAATTCCAATTGAGATCCCAGCAGCATACTTCATAGACCTTGAGAAAACAATCCAAAAATTCATTTGGAACAAGAAGAGACCCAGAATAGCAAAAGCCATTCTAGGTAACAGAGACATGGCAGGGGGTATCACAATCCCCAACCTGCAACTATACTACAAAGCTACTGTGATAAAAACAGCATGGTTCTGGCAAAGAAACAGACCTGAGGACCAGTGGAACAGATTAGAAGATGCAGAAACAACGCCAGACTCACTCAGCCATCTCATCTTTGACAAAGGAGCCAAACGCCCCCATTGGAGGAAAGATAGCCTCTTTCATAAATGGTGCTGGAAAAATTGGGCTTCAACCTGACAAAGATTAAAATTAGACCTATATCTCTCACCATGCACTAAACTAAAATCAAAATGGATTAAAGATCTAAATATTAAAATAGAAACTCTGAACCAGTTGGAACAGAGGTTAGGTAGAACCCTTGAAGACATCAGTGTAGGAGAAGATTTTATGAACAAAACTTCAGTTGTCCGTGAACTAGCACAAACAATCAACAAATGGGATCTCTTCTTATTAAAAGGCTTCTGCACAGCAAGAGAAACCACCAGCAGTGTGAAGAGACAACCCACAATGTGGGAAAATATCTTCACCTGCTCTTCCTCAGACAAAGGTCTACTATCTCGAATCTATAAAGAACTTAAAAAGATCAGATCTCCCAAATTTAAAGACCCAATCCAAAAATGGGCATCTGAAATGAACAGACATTTCTCAGACAAAGAAGTAGAAATAGCAAATAAATACATGAAAAAATGTTCAACATCACTGGTCATTCAAGAGATGCAAATGAAAACAACATTGAGATTCCACTTCACTCCAGAAAGAATGGCTGCTATCATGAAATCAACCAATAACAAATGCTGGTGGGGCTGTGGGGAAAGAGGAACCCTGTTCCACTGCTGGTGGGAGTGTAGGCTGGTGCAACCACTGTAGAAATCAGTATGGAGATACCTCAAAGAACTAGGACTGGAAGTCCCATTTGACCCCGCTATTCCACTGCTGGGGATCTTCCCCAAAGAATTCAAAGAATCATACCACAGTGATATATGTGCGCCCATATTCATAGCAGCACAGTTTGTAATAGCTAAAACTTGGAAACAGCCCAAATGCCCATCAACTGGAGACTGGATAAAGAAAATGTGGTTTTTTTAATAAAATGGAGTACTACTCAGCCATAAAAAATGAGAAATCAGAGACATTTATAGCTAAGTGGATGCACATTGAGGCGATACTCTTAAGTGAAATAAATAGGACACACATGTATGAATACCGAATAGTTTCCCTGGTGTGAGAAACTGAAAGTGTAAATAAGGGCTAAAACATATAATAAGCAATGTGAAATAGGAAGAAAAGGGGCAAAGGGAAAGGAAGTGGGAGGGGCAGAGGAAAGGAAAGAAGGGAATGGAATTAATATGAGAAAATGGAAAAATAGGGCCAAAATCTTTGTAAATAGGGAGGAATGGAGGGTTGAAGGGAGGGCTGGGCAAGGATGAAAAATAAGAACCAAGAGAGATTATGTAAAGGTACAAATTTCCAATGATGAATGTCATTATATTTTATACCTAAAATGTATCAATGATTAGAATGAATAATCAAAAATGCAAAATTAGAAGAAAAGGTCCAAAGGGTAGTGGTAGTGGAAGGGGCAGGGGAAAAGAAAGAAGGGAAAGGAAAAATGCTGAGAAATGGAAAAAATGGAAATAAAGTCTTTGTAAATAGGGAAGGGTGGAGGGGGTGAAGGGAGGGCTAGGAATGGGGAAAAAAAAAAGAACCAAGATGCATCATGTAAAGGTACAAGTTCCCAAAGAGAAATGTAAATGTGTTGTATACCTACAATGTACCAATAAAAGAATTTAAGAATGAAAAAAAAGAAAAATAAAGGGAAAAGGGAATACAACAAAACTAAATGGTAGCTTGTGGGCCCATGAAACCAACTAAAAAGCTGCCCTAAGCCCCCACGATCCTCCACCTGTATGCTGAAGATCTGGAAATGCAGGCGTAGTTTACCTATTAATCCATTGTTTCCAATAGGAGGCTGTCAGAAGCATGGAGGGGAAAATGAGGCCAAGTAAACCGAGAGCCTACCTAGTTTCCAAAGGGCTTTCATTGTATCCTCTTGAGATACGGTCATGAGGGTCTCAATGACATGGAGGGTCAAAGGACAGTCACCCGTTTAAAGACAAAGAAATGGAGGTTCAGAAAAGTAAACAATTTGAGAAGAATCTATGGCTAGTAAATAGTAAAATTAGGACTTCAAACCACATCTTTGACTCAATTAATTGGTCCAACTCTATAACATACTGAGCTCATCATATGGCATCAGGATAAATAATGAAATGGAGCATAAATGCTCCCCCCCACCAAGTAATTCAAACAGACACAAAACTGAAGGTTATTTTTCCTCTAAGAATAGAAAAAGTAGATAAAATGTAAAGTAGCACCTATCATGCTATGGAGATAAATGATATGAGATAAATAATATCTTTACTATGTCCACATTTTCCCTACTACTGCAAATGTGTCCAAGCTGGAGTCAAAGACAGATACCTTTTAATTCCACTAGAGGGGAATAGAATAACATCCAGGGCTGCAAGCCAAAAAGGTTTTAAAGTTGGTCACGACTAGAGCAGAGAGCAATCCTGATGTCACTGGACTCCTGTTAAATTGCATGTTAGAGTGCACCCCTTCCTCCTAATAGTCTGCACCAAGGATCCTTGCAATGCAAACATTCTCTTTTTGGAGAGGGGTTTTTCTATTATTCTTTCCCAAGCATGTGACAACCAAACCAATGCAATATCACAATGAACTAACTGGTATCAGTTACTGGATATGTTCTGTACACATAGGAATTTCAACAGGAAGGTGGTTTGTGACACAAAACACCACTGGAGACTGTCATGATCTACAGAGAGATGAAGGGGGTTTATTCATCAAAGAAACTCACAATCTGGCTCAATGCTAACAGCACCTTTTGAAATGAAGTAAATTATTATATCTGCACTGTCCAACAGCACAACCAGTAGCTACTTATGGCTATGGAGCCCTTGAAATGGGGAGACTTCTATAGAGGAACTGAATTTTCTAAAATTTCATTTGTTTTTAATTCATTTGAATTTGAATAGATACAGGTGACTGGTGGCCACTGTACTTGCTGGAGAATGCAAATTTAGAACTCCCTTCCTAGTGACATTTTGTTGTTCAGGTCTATGATCCCTTTTCCCTACTTCCTCCCTAGAGTAACGCAATGGTAGAGACAAATGGGAAGAGAACTTCCCATTCTAGAGATGACGGCACAAACACTGGTTGGGTCTCTCTCTTGCCTTTGTCCTTTCATGTGAACCCCACGTTACCGTCCTAAGACAGGCCTTAGAGCTGCTTCTGTAGTCTCCTGTGCCTCCACCCCGAGGCCTTGGTCCAGCCCCATTAGACTGCTCCTCATGATTCACTGCCAGCCTCGCACCACTCCTTTGGCCCCAACACCTCCAATGGCTCCCCACTGCCTACTTAGTCCAGCTATATTTGGTATAATCTAATTATCCAACCTCCTTACCTACCTCAAGACTCCCCCAAAACTTGCCTTGGTGTCTTGGTTTACCCTTCCAACCCCCTTTTCTCCCACCTCTTCTCAGCCTAAAGTTCTATACATGCCTCAAGACCCCATCCAGGCCACCTTCTCCCCAAGGCCCTTCTGACACCTCCATTTGGTTTCCTTCCCTGGTACCCGCCCTGCTCAGTATTGGGGACTGAACCCAGGATCTCTGCACCGCCCCCCCTTTGTTTTGAGACAGGGCCTCATTAAGTCACTAAGTTTCCCAGGCTGGGCTCAAACTTGCAATTCTCCTGCTTCAGCCTCCCAGAGTGCTGGGATTATAGGCATATACCACTATGGCTGGCTCCCTCTTTTTATTTCCACAGTCTATTCTTAACACACCATTTTCTAAAATTTTTATAAAGAATCTTGGTTATTTGTTTTTGGAAAGTATCCTTTATTTGTTCCCACCACAGGGCCTTTGCACTTGCTATCTGCCTGGCTAGAACTAGGTGCTCTGGCTCTACACAAGGATGGCTGGCTTGTCCTTCAGGACTCAGCTCAGCTGTCAGGCTCTCCCTTCTAAGGTTTTTCCTTGGCTCTCCCATTAAAGGAGCCCTCCAGATTATCGATACTGCAGTCTCCATCTCTTCATCCCACTTAATTAAAATATCTTTATTTGGTTTTTACTTACATTCTACATATTTTTCTGTAAAATGAAAACTGCATGAGTGGAGGAGACCTTGTCTGCCTTGTTCCTAGCTAAACCTCCAGTCCCCAGAACAGGGCCTATACAGAAACGAACATCTGTTTAATGACTGAATCTTGTACTCCCTCCCAATGGACAGTCTACTCCGGGAGACCAAGGACGATACCTCAGGCCTTCTGGGAGCGCAGTACATGTTTGCTGAAGATCAGGACAACAGCAATGTTTAGCCCAAGCTGTAGCCTTCAACCTACTATCTCCTGGGGGCATGGCATTAAATGAAGTGACTTTACAAATCAGCTTCTAAGGTTTGTAAACAGACCCCTCACTTATTGATGTGTATCTCTTTTAAAGAGCCTACCTCTATGTAGGCAAAACATGTCTGGTTGAGGTTGATATTTAAGGATGGAATAAATATTAGTTATGCTATTCATTTAGGAAAATTTAAACCATTTCTCTAGTGATGACATTGATGACAACTGTTTTCTGGTACAAAGAAGGAGCACTTCAACATCACCTACCAAAGAATGGGAAAGGATAAGGCTTTTCCACTAGTAGAAGACAGGGGAGAAAACTTGTCTCAATGTTTGCCCTCCCGAACATGGGAAGAGGAGGCTAGAAGCCTACAGAACTTGTGGCATGCTTTCTCACACATCAGCAGTTTCCTGGGAAAGGTCAGTGTTCTCAAGCTTATTGAGCTAAACAGCTGACAAGTATTATCCTGATATTTTAATTTCTGAGGGATGTCAATTTCCCACATTAAAATGAAAAGCATAATCCTAAGGAAAGGTAAACAACGGAGGTTAAATCTTATCGCGATCCACTTTAAAAATCTTTTTTAGACCATTATTATGGATTAACCAAAGTGAGCCATCTTCCAGAGCTTCCATCTGCTCTGCTGGGCAAAACTCTGTAAACGTGTCTCTTTGTAATTGGCTTTCCTGTTATTGTTAATCTTGTCTCTCAGATTACAGATGGAGTTGGCCATTGTTTGCATGCAATTAACTAGGAACAACTCAGTATTCACCAGGCTCTGCAGGAAGGCAGCTGGTGTATTGCTGTGATTATTATTCTACTTAGTTCTAAGACCCTTTTCCTAATGTTAACTCTGTGAATTTAGGTGCAAAACCCTGATGAGGTTTAACACAGCAAATACATTTGAGGATCAGAAGTAATTTTGATACATTCACATCTAGAGATATGTGTACCTAGAGGAGCTCCTACTTCTTGCCCTTACTTGCCATTCTCAGAGTTTTCAAAGCCTGATTAGCTACAGGTACCTGTCCTGAAAAGTACATCCTACTCTATCAGTGCAGCATAGATTTTAAATATATATATATTTTTTGGTACCAGGGATCAAACTCAGCTCCTTGCGCTTGCAAAGAAGGCGGTGGAACCACTGAGCTAAATCCCCGGCCCTAAATAATGTTTTCAATAATTTAATTTAATTTTTAATTTAACTTAATTTTAAATAATGTTTCCTTTTAACTCTCACTCCAAGAACAAGAGAGTTTATAAAGAAATCTCCTTTAAATGAAGACTCAGAATGATATCTACTTCCTAAGTACAGCAAACGATCCTCCTGTTAAATATTAGGTGATCAAATGAGGGTAGGAGTTAATTGATTGTAACAGGTTTTACCAAAGTTAACTTGCTTAGGGGCCAGGGATTTAGCTCAGTGGTTCCAGCACCTGCCTCACAAGGGCAAGGTCCTGAGTTTAATCCCCGGTACCAAAAAAAAAAAAAAAAACCCCACAAAAGTTAACTTGCTTACAGCAAAAGTATATCTTTAAGAATAAAGACTAAGAAAAATGGTGTTTGCAGGCCTCTAGAGAGTAAATATATTTTTTAAATGACTCAATGGATAAAATGATGTTGATTACCTTCCAATAGAAATATTTAAACATATACCTGAATTCCAAATCTTACAGTATTAACCAAAATGTGGCATTCAAAGCAACTCACACACCCAGCCATTCTCTTGGGTTGGTTCTGTTGAGTCCCTGAAATTCCAAAATTGTGACTGGAACAGCTCAGTCAATCCAAAATTTCAAGAACAGAGGGGGAGCCTCTCTTCTCCATGAACATGGAGGTCAATCTGAGTCTTCTCCATAAAACATTCATGTCCTCTATAGATAGGCTCTTAGGGGTTAATACTGGTCAAGAGCAGATCCATATGCTAAGCAAAGTCACTGAAAGAGCCTGGCTAAATTTGTGCTGATGATGGATAAAGACTTATTTTTACCCTATTGCCAGAGGACAACTTCATCATGGAACTTCAGAGCTGATCTATTTTCAGATGCTCCATGATAAAATGTATTCCAAGCCCCAAGGCTATTTTGTTAGCTGTAAGATGGATCTATTTCCCCTTACAAAACATGCACAGATTAATTAAGGAAGAAGTTGGGCAGAAATTTTGACCCTCCAGGGACAGCAAATGTTTGCAAACTTCCTGAGGATTGCTGACAGTGACCTATCCGGACAGGACACAATCCATGCATGTTGCCAATGTGGCCACTGAAGATATGCTCATTTTGACTTCTTGAAATCACTCTTTTTTCACCTAGGACCTGAATTCCCTCCATATCACCCTATCAGATATGGCTAGGGCTCTGACCAAAATCTATTCCTTTTATTCCCTTATGAATAGATTTTTAATTTTTGTTGGAATGAAAACAGACAGGTGAAGCTGACAAAACACATTTCCCAGACACTCTTACAGCTGCAGGTGGCCTAGAGACCTGGCTCTAGTCAAGCAGACCTCAATACAAGTCGGCTGAAGAGTTGGGCTCTTCTGCTTTAAGACCTACCGCATCCCTTGTTTGCCCCATTCCTCTACCCAGCTAGAGGTGAAACAGCCATTTTCTGACCAGAGACAATCCTATTCTCTCTTTTGGTAAGTATTGTAAGTTGGATTTTTTTACTTAAAAAAAAAAAAAAAGGTACTAGCTGATAGGGGCTGCATAAGCAGTGGTGAACAGCTTTGTAAATTTTACTCATTTAGCGGCACTTTCATTGTTAGAAAAAAGCAGAGTAGGCAGTTTCACTTTTTGCTGTTCAAGTGACAGGTGATGGAGCTCATGAATGAATGGCTGTTTTGTGAAAGCTCCATGATCCACTCTGCATGGAACACCTGTTCATGGATTTCTGTTGTGTCTGACCCCATTGTGGTCATGTGAGGAAACATGTGACAGTCACTGGGGCTGGTTTGAAAGGGTTGGTTTGTCTTAATTACCCCAAATGCCTGTTGTTTTAGATGTTCATGCTATTCCTAAGTAACAAGCACCAGCACCTCAATCTAGTTTCCTTCATTATTTTAAACCTCACCATAGGATTAGGAAGTCAACAAAAGATGGAAGAAAAGTCTTGTGGACAGAACACAGGCAGCCTGATTCCTCAGCTTCCCTTTTCCCCTTCCCTTCCTTTCATAGGCTTAAAAGAGATGCTAGTAAACCGTTCCAGACATCTGCTTTGGGTAGTTTCTCCTTGAGATGCTGAGTGGGGGAAAGAAGAGGGATTGGTTTCAAAATAGTTGAGCTATGCCAAAACCTGTGGCTATGAGGAATTTGCATAGTGTTGTCATCCCTCAAAGCCTTTCATTTCATGGGTGGAGATAACGATATTCATTGCAGGGGCATATTATGCCCTTATGTTGCATATATAAACCAGCCTTAATGGATATTTTTTAAAACTTCCCACAGGGAAAATAGGCCACGTGAAAGTGCCAAGCATCCAACTGTCACTTCCTCCCAGGGAAAAAAAACAACAGCCCTCCTCAGATGGAGCCAGCTACTGCTCTCACTGTTAAAAGCTTCTAACACTTTTGTCTACACATTTGGCTTTAGGGATTCCTGAAACCTGCAGTCACTCATAGGGCTTGATGCCTGCCAGAATCAGAGACTAATTTGGAATAGCTTATTCAGATGATGAGAAAGAAAATGGAGAGAGACTTCAAGGTGTTCCCCTATGTATTTGGCACTGACATCTATAACCCAACAGTTCATGACAGGACTATTTTCCTGACCCCAGACTTTCTAACTGACTTAGACTGCCAGAGGAAACTGCCCAGATATGAAATTTTTTAAAAATCTGTAAGTTTTACTTTCTCAGTGAGGGAAGGGTATGTGACAGGGCTAATTATGCTTAATGGTGCCACATTCCTTCATATGAGTTGCTTTTCAGGGAAAGTCTAAAGATTCTAGAAATTAATAAATGAATATATGTGGATGGATGGATGGATGGGTGGGTGGGTGGATGAGTGAAACAGGAGAAGAGATGAAGCAGGAAAAATGATACCCAAGGAAACAGCCATAGTTGCCTTAGCTGTAATTCGCCTCTTTAGATGTCCAGCAAAGGTTTATGTCTAACCCTAGCCATTTCTGCAAATAGAAGTGATAGAACAGAAGGTGACCATGTCCCCAAATAAATGCATAATTGCTTGACTCAGAAACTATTAAAATTCATGAGTAAGGACTCAAATTCTGTACTTCCTTGTTACTTGGTGTTTGCTGCTTAACTCTGAGCGCCCCAGAGCCTTCTCAAAACTGTGCCTGGTATTAAAGTTTTTTTTAAGTAATGATTTTAAAGTTGTGACTTTTTAAAAAGTAGTAATAATAAGCTCCCAAATAATCTTTTTTAGTATCTAAATGAAGTACTTTTAATTTGTGTATACAGAGAAGCTAGGTGAAGAGCAAAGACAACATACACACTGTGGAGATAAAAATGAATGAGTGAATGAACACATGACTGAATAGGACAAGACTTTTTCATTAGCATACTCAAACGATAAACTTATTCTTGGCTTAAAAATTAATGTGGCACCTGCTTCCTCCAATCCTCCTCAAATAGGGGGCCGTATTGGACCAACTCAACTTTCTTGACAAAATGTGTTTCTGGCCTCCTCATTAGTCAAAAAATAGTTTCTCTCTCATTGTAACCTAAGAATATCCAATAGTCTCAGTCATAAAAGTGCTTTATTACCAAATGTTCTCTATGTTAATTATAGAACTTCACAAGGGAAGGCCCAGAGGTTAGCAAATACTTCCATGGAGTACTGAACCAATTTCAGTAGCTTTTTAGAAAGTGAGGGTACAGATGTGTACCTCCATGGCCATAATCAGGACGTGGCCTCTGGTTTCTTCCACTTTTGAACTCAAAGTTTACTAAGCCACAGGCAGATTAGCCTGTGCTGGCAGCTCCAAGTCAGCCCATCCATAATTCACCCAAATGGATGGAACAGGCACATTAGGGACAAACCTTGGCTTGTTTTTCCTGGTTCATCATCAAATTTGCTCTCTCTGTTTGATCTCAATGGCCCTATAATTCTCTGCCTTTGATATCAACTGAAACTGGTGTAAGTCAGATAACAAGAAGAGACAGCTGGTAGCAGACAGGGTATGGCCCTTCTGAAGAATAAAATGAGGCCTCAAGTTCAGGCAATGAGCTGGGAGGAGAAAAAGCTGTGAAACTAGAAAACTAGATTATAAACCTGAAGAAAGCAATCCATACCCGGATAGGTTGGAAGACATGAAACTGACCAAAGAGTCCATTTAATAACCCAGTCTATCATCCTGTCTTTACCAGGCCCCAAGATGAAACAGCTCCCTGAACATCTGCTTCCTTTGATCTCAGGCTCTTCGCATTTTTTATTAGGAAAAGACTGAGAATCACATGTTATAATGCATTTCATGTCACTTTTTCCAGAGGCTGTATTTTATAAAGGTACTGTGTTAAGCAGAATTATAAATGAGGAACTTATTTATTTTTAATCCTGTGAGCTGTTCAGCCAGGCATCCCGGTCTTTTTCAAACACCAATTGAAAAGGTACAGTTCCTGCTCCAGCTAAGAAGAGGACTACAGACTCCCCTGAAGCCCTGTGGCAGCTTCCTCTGGCCCTTGAGAGCTTCTTCCTGGCCCCAGGGCTCCTCTCACCTTTCCTCCTAATCACCAACCTTCCACACTCCCTTCTAGTCTTTTCCTCCCAGTTGGATCTCTCTGGGATTGAGGTGTATGACACTTGACACTTAACACAACTGTAGCTAATTAACTGATTGTGTGATGATGGCTCAGAGCAAATCTGTTTCACTAAGGTATAGACCGCACCAAGTGTTTTCCACCATTTTTGAAATTTGGGGATGGCTCTTGGTACCTGGGACCAGCCTGCCTCTGCCTGCAATGCCAAGCTTACCTTGCTTTATTCCAGTGAACCAGCCCTTGGGCCTTATTCACTCTGTGGCTCCAGTTCTTAGTGTGGTGCTGAGCACAGCAGATGCTCGACCAGCAGCTCAAACTTGACAAATGCCTGAACAAGCATGGGGAGGTAGTGCTACAAAGAGCCTTTTGTCACTGCAGCTCCCTCATCTAACATTTGAGCAAGACGTTGCTCAAAGACATTTGGCATTCTGATGTCAAGGCAGAACCATAATCCAAGTCTTACAGTTGGTTGAATGGACAATGTTATGTCTTCATTATAAGCATGCGATTGGAGAACGAGGACTTCTATAGCACCTTAAATGCTAAATTAATTTTGCATAATATGTTGATTTCAACATATTTTTATTTCTAGCATTTATAAATATATAGCAAGCACTGCAGTGATTTGCTAGGGCCAAGAAAGAATTTCTGATGGGGCCTTCAGGAAGGGCTGTGAATTGTAAAACAATATGTCTGTTTTTCTTGCCATCTGAAACCAGGATTCAGAGTAGTGATGTGTGTCTCACTGCCTAAAACCTCACACAATGAAATGCCTGAGAAAGGCACTGAGCAATTTTCTATAGTTCTACATCTATAAGTAAAGTATTGAATGATCAAATCCAAGCAGCTTAAAGGGATCCAGAGCTCCACATCCTGTCTCACCATGCTGGGCAATGGAGGGGACAGCATGGCACAAAGGAAGAGAATTCGATGGAACCTTGGACAGACCCATGGTCACAACTCCTAATGGAAGGCTCTTCTCACTGTGCTGTGATTCCCTGGCCTAATGGTCTGTGGAGGTACCTCTGCCCAAGCTTGGCTTTGCCCAGTTGGTATACATAGGCACAGAAGGACCACAGGCTACAGTGGGAAGAAATCAAAATGGAGATATAAATTATTCATTTTCTCTCTGGCTTGGAGGATAGACAGTTCTTTGTATGAATAAGTAGTTTCATTTGTATAGATATTGTTTGAAAGCACCATGTTTTTAGGACACAGGGCTACATATATGGTTCACTTCCCAGTCCAGCCCCTCACTCCCAAAGCAGGATATAGTTACAGCAGGCAATGCTAGTCACCTATACCACATCCACCCCTTTCCTTCTTTGTAAGAGAACTAGATGGGGACACTGAGATCTGAAATGAAAGAGAACATTTCTCTCCTCCTTGTAGCTAAGTGTGGTCATGGGACAAATGAGATGTAAGTGGTACTGTTATGTTGAAGATTCTTGAAAAGCCTCTTCAAGGGAGATCACTCAGCTGGCAGAGGTGCTCTTCTTGCCCTTCTCCATGTCTACAGTATGCGACACAACCACAGTGGCTGGAGCTTCAGCAACTATTTTATTTTACTTTATTTTATTTTTTGGTACCGGGGATTGAACTTAGGACCTTGCACTTGCGAGGCAGGTGGCGGAATCACTGAGCTAAATCCCCAGCCCCTCGGCAAGCATTTTAGATTGTGGTGACTGTGAATGGAAGCCACAGGCTTGGATGGTACAACAGAGGAACAGAAGACCTGTCCTGATGACCGTGGAGCTGCTCTGTGAGCCCTGGCTTAACCCCCTCAATACTCCATTCACAAGAGAGGGATACACACATTCTCATGCAGGCTGCTGGTATTTGGAAATTTTGTATTGTTTGTAACTGCATGCAATTCCTAATGATACATCATGAGTAAAAATTTCTCTATTGGAAAATGGTTGTCTGCAATATGTCTAGCCCTAAGCCCTCTCTAGTAATAATGACAAAATACATGTGTATACCTCCAAAAGAACTTTTTAAAAAGGCATAAAAAGAGGAATGGATACTTGTGGAACACTTAATACTTGATATAATATTTGTTAACCATCATAGACGTGTAAGGAAACTGAATTATTGGCCCATTTTTCAGATGAGGAAACTGAAATTTGTGCAGTTTAAGAATCTGTTGCAAATCAGTTGTTCAGTGGCCAAGGAAGAGTTACACATTTGGCATGAGATGGAGGTAGAAAATGGTAACATTTTTAAGAATTCACCAACAAATTTAGTAAAGTATAATTAAATTGACTAAAAAAGGAAACTTGACAGAATTAAATGAACTAATACACATACAAAAATGCTCTAGGACATTGTGGGCACTTCCAAAATATCAATTTGTGTGTAGATTTTTTGTAGGTTGCTGAAACCTAAAAACATACTCCTCCCAATTTTTGAGACATGTTTTGTTAGATCATTTTGTCTAGGAGGCGGGCAACATACATGAAAATCTGTAATCATTTAAAAAGCTGTACCTGAAAATTGAAATGGCTAGTTGAATAGTATTCCACCTTCCCTATAACCATATTCAGGTCAACTGGAAGCTTACAATATGACCTTATTTGGAAATAGCATCTTGGCAGATGCAATTAGTTAAGTTATGATGAGGTCATATTGGATTAGGGAGGAGAAGGACTGGTGGCCTTACAGAAAGAGGAAAGGACATGCAGAGATACATCAGGAGACAACGGTCACATGACAGCACAGGCTGAGATCAGAGTGATGGAACCACAAGTCAAGGAGCACCAAGAATTGCTAGTGACCTCAAAGCTAGGAAGAGGCAAGAAAGTATTCTTCCCCAAAGCCTTCAGAGGGAGCGTGACCCTGCAATATCCTGATTTCAGGCTTTCAGAACTGTGACAGAATAAAATCCTGTTTTAAGCTATATGTTTGTGGTGATTTGGTATAATAGCTCTAGGAAATTAGAGTTTAGAAACAGATGTAGAACACCAAAGAGCACTGACTGATAAAAGTATTTATAATGCTGAGATCCACTTCTGTGAATCTGAAAAAGAACCACCTCTCTTATGCAAACTGCTAAGCACTTGACCTCTCACTGGTGTGGCACAGAACAACTGCTGTGCTGTCCTTCACTTGACTCTCAGGAGCCTACCCCAAGCAGGAGGATTCTGGCTGAGAACTCTAATTAATGGTCAGTGCTCTGCTTCATCTGTTCATGATGTCCTTGTTATGAGGTGAAAAAAGTCAGCTGTTGCATGTCAGATACACCAATAAAAAGCTGCTAATTAGATCTGGGCATACAATTTGATGTTATCCTGGAAATACAAGTAATCCATATACAGAATTGCAACTTTTGTATATTTGCCTAATTCTAAACTTAATGTACTATTCTTCTGAAATTAACATAATCAAGTTTAGTATACTTATGTTCAGAATATCAAATGAATAAACATGACTTTATACATACTCTATAGCTTTACAATTCTGTAGTGGAGAAACTTAATTATGATAATTTAAAAACAGAAAGGATAATTTCCTTCAACTGTCTGTAAGAAAAAAAATGGTTTTCTCTCCATGGAAAAATTCACAATACCACAAATGAGATATTTATCTCTTTGAGTTTCCATACAACTTAACTAAAGACAAAAAACCTCCAACAGAATCAGTGAAATATTTGCAATTACATGTATGAATTCTGGATTTATATAATATGAAAAACTCACAAATATTTTTGTTCTTGATGTAAACCAGTTATCTCCACTAAGTATTTCCCTACTAGGCCTTACTCCTGTGCTAACAGGGTATAAAGAGATTTAGTATTCCACAGTGCCCTATATTTATATATTACCACTGTCAGATTTCTCCAGAAATGATCCCTACAAGCAGGTTACATGGAAGTCAGTCAACCAAACTGTTCACAATGTTTCTTAAATGTTTAAAATATTTACTATTTTTAATTCACTTTTCACTTACACATACTTAAAATGAAACAGGTACTCTTAACTCAATAAGAAGACACATAACACAAATATAAAATGAACCAACGATTTGGATGGACATTTTCCAATGAAGATATGTGACAATCAATAAACACATGAGAAGATGGTCAACATCATTAGCTGATTAGGGAAATGCAGATCAAAACTACAATGAGATACCACTTCACACCCAGCAGGATGGCTCCAATCAAGCGGATTTGTAACAAGTGTCGGCAAGGATGTGGAGACTTTAGAACCTCATACATTGCTGATGGGGCTGTAAAATGATGCAGTCACTTTAGATAACTGTTTATTCCTTGAAATGTTAAACACAGAGTTACCATATGACCTCGCAATTCTACTCTCCGGTATATATTCAAGAAGACTGAAAACAAGTGTTCACACAAAACTATCCAGTAATGTCCACAGCACCATTATTCACAATAGCCCAGAAGTAGATATAAGCAAAAGCTCCATCACCTGATAAGTGAACAAAATTCCTTATAATGAAATATTATCTGGCCATTAAAGAATGAACCACTAGTACATGTTATAATGCATACACATTAAGAACATATTGACGGAAAGAACCCAGTCACAAAGTCTACTTGTTGCATTATTCTACTTACAAGAAATATCCAGAAAAGACAAATTCGTAGAGCAGAAAGTAGGTAGGTGGTTGTCAGGCATTGGGAGAATGGAGAAACTAGGAATGTCTACTAATGAGTGTGGAATTCTTTTAGGAGTAATGAAGACATCCTAAAATTAGATTATTGTAATGTTTGTACAACTCTGAAAATAATGAAAAAAACCCACTGAGCTATATACTTTAAGTGAAATTTATAGTTGCAAAATCTCAATAAATCAATAAAAATAAGGATGTTTGAAGAGACTGTAAACACTATAGAGCCATCCTCAAACCAGTACCTTAAATTTTATTCAAAAGCTAAATCTGACATTTGATACTATTTTTATTAACTTCAGAAGATTTGTCTTGAACTTTATTCAATGTAATCAAGCAATAAAGATACAGTAAAACATTGAAAACTGTTATACTATGTTATAATAAATACATAGTTGATTTCTGGCCCCCTCCTTCTGCCACAGAGCTCCTAAATTTTCTGTGATGTCCTGAGCAGTAGGTATGAAAGGAGAATTTTTTTCCTAACATTTGGTTTTTGATCCTGGTTATGAATGCAGAAGTAATTCTGTGAATTTTTCTGGGTGGTAAGAGTGTCTTTTGTTCTAATGAGGTGACTCTTGGTAGACTGCTGCTGGGTGAGCACTGGTCCCAGAAACACCACTCAGTGATGAGACCGTTTTAGCCCATCCCCTTCCTCCAGGAAGGGCAAGGGCTCGAAGAGAGACTGAGTTAATCAATCATGATTAGATGAGGTCCCTGGGGAGCTTCTAGGGGGCTGGACACTCGGAGATGTAGGGGAGATGATGAGCCCTGAGAGGGCAAGGCAACGCTCCCCTGCACTTCGCCTTCTGTATCTCTTCCACAGCCTATTCATCTGGATCCTCTGCACTACCCTGTATAGTAAACCAATAAATGTAAGTAAAGTGACTTCCTGAGTTCTGTGACTTGTCCTAGAAAATAGTAAGGGATCAGAAAAACTTAATATTTGTAGCCAAGTTGGACAGCAGTTGTAGGTAACATATTACTTGCAATTGGTGTTTGAATTGGGGGTAGTTTTGTGGGACTGAGCCTTAAATCTGTGGGCTTGGACACAATGTCAACGCAGATAGTGTTAGAACTGAGTTGAATTGTAGGAAACCCAGGTGGTGTCTGCTGGAGAACTGCCCTCCTCCACATTTTGATGATTAGAAACACTGCGTGTTGAGAGAATAGTAGGAGAAACCAATGTATTAATTTTTTCTACTGTATAAATCCTTATTTTCATTAAAAAAATTTTTTTTAAACTTGCCCTAAACACAACTAAAATAGTCAAGGCAGCTCCCATGATAATTACTTTTGTATCAATTACTTGGTATTTCTCTTTCTCCTTCCTTTCTTTCCTCTTTTTTTCTTTCTACTCCCGGGCTTCTGGACAAATCACACAGGAGATCTGATGCATTTTTTAATTAATTATATTGGTACATTTAAGCTATACTATACAATGACATTCATCATTGGAAATCTGCACCTTTACATAATCCATCTTGGTTCTTATTTTTTCCCCATTCCCCTGCCCTCCCTTCAACCCCTCCACCCCTCCCTATCTACAAGACTTTGTTACATTTTTTCCCCATTAAATTTATTGATACATTTTAGGTATAAAATACATTTACATACATCACTGGGATCTTGCACATGAGTATCTTGGTTCTTATTCTTTTTTTTTCCTCCTTCCCCTGCCCTCCCTTCACCCCTTCCACCCTTCCCTATTTGCAAAGATTTTGTTTCCATTTTTTTCCTTTTCTCATATTTTTTCTTTTCCCTTGTTTCCTTTCCACTACCCCTCCCACTTCCCCTGCTCCTTTAGACCTTTACTTCCTATTACACAATATCAATTATACATTTTTAAAATTACAGTATCAAGATCTAGGAGACATTATTACAGATTTTGCAGAATTTAAAAAGATATGGAAAGTATATTTCAAAAATCTGTTTTGAAATAAATTTGACAACTTCTAAGAAGTACCTTGGAAGACAAATTAATGAAACTAACTCTGGAGGAAATATAAAATTTGAATAGTACCTATTAAGAAAGTATCTTCCTAGCTTGAAAACCTACCTATATGACAACAGGCTTGTATACATTTTAACTGATAAATTATATCAAACATTTAAAGCAGAGAAAAAAAGGAACACTTCTCCCCTCATTTTAGGAAATCAACACTGTGCTAATCCTAAAACTGGATAAAGGTAATAGAAGAAAAAAGTATGAACATAGATAGAAATTTGTTTAACAAAACAAACTATTAGAAGTCAGATCTGGCAGGATGTAGAAAGTGGTTTTATTGTAGGGATGGCAGTGTTGGTTCAGCATTGGAAGATCCACCCACAAAAGTCATCATTTTAACAGAGGAAAGGAAAAAGCCACATGATCCTGTCACTAGTTAGAGAAAAAGTATTGGACTAAATTCCACAGCTGTTCATGGTAAAAGCTATCAGGAGCCTAGAAGTAGAACAAAACCTTCTCAACAGATTAGACATGTACTTCATACTTCCAGTGAGAATGCCTTATATGAATGGAGAAGATACAATGCTTTCTCCCTAAGGTGGGGAACAAGGGCAGATATGCTTACTCTTCATCTTTCCATTGAACTTTGAAACCTAGGCCCCACCACAATAGTCTGGCAATAAAATGACACAATTAGGATAAGATTGGCACGGCAGAAGCAAAATCTTTATATGTAGATGAAATGATCATCTACAGAGAAAATACTAAGAAATCTCGAGGAGCCCCTAGAACTTGTATTTGAATTTAGCAGGATTAGAAAACACAAGGTATATATAAAAATTCAGGTCTGTGTATACTTGCTATAAATGAAGAATCGGATATTGAAAGTTAAAAGTTATGTAGTACTGAGTACAAAGGACCTAGAAAAGTAAAAAAACCCCAAAAAACAAAACAGTGTTGGAAGACGTTTAGTACCTAATTTTAAGACTTCTTCTAAAGCTACAGTTATCAAGGTAGTGTTGGTGTAAGGAAAGACATATAGATCATTGGAATAAAACAGAGAATCTAGAAATAGAACCACACATATATGGTCCACTGAGTTTTGAAAGATTATTTAACTTTAACATTTTATAGAATATAAACTCAATTCAAGAGCCGAGGAAAAGTGTTTTCAGCAAACGGCACTGGAACACCTGGTATCTGTATATAAAAAATTAACCTCAACCCTTTATTTCTATACATAAAAATAACTTGAAAGGATCTATGAACCTAACTATGAAAGCCTAAAAGTATAAAACTTTAAGAAGAAATTATAAGGGAAAATGTTTATGAATTTAGGGTAGGCAAGAACTACCTAGGATACAAAAAACATGATGTATAAAAGAAAAAAACTGATGAGATTCCATCAAAATTTATAACTTTTTTTTGGTAAAAATTTCCCTGGTGTTTTCTTGTTTTGTTTTGTTTTGGTTTTGGTACAAGGGATCAAACTCAGATCCTTCCGCTTGCAAGGCAGGCGGTGGAACCACTGAGCTAAATCCCCGGCCCCGCAAAATTTAGAACTTTAAACTGCATCATTAAAATGAAAAGTAGTCCTTAAACAGACCATATTTGCAATGCCTATAACCTATGACCAGAATATTTAAAGAGCTCTTACAGCTCATTAACAGACAACCCAATTAAAAAGTAGACATAATTACTATCTCGAATCTATAAAGAACTTAAAAAGATCAGACCTCCCAAATTTAAAGACCCAATCCAAAAATGGGCATCTGAAATGAACAGACATTTCTCAGACAAAGAAGTAGAAATAGCAAATAGATGAAAAAATGTTCAACATCACCGGTCATTTGAGAGATGCAAATGAAAACAACGCTGAGATTCCACCTCACTCCGGAAAGAATGGCTGCTATCATGAAATCTACCAATAACAAATGCTGGCGGGGCTGTGGGGAAAGAGGAACCCTGCTCCACTGCTGGTGGGAGTGTAGACTGGTGCAACCACTGTGGAAATCAGTACAGAGATACCTCAAAGAACTAGGACTGGAAGTCCCATTTGACCCCGCTATTCCACTACTGGGGATCTTCCCCAAAGAATTAAAAGAATCATACCACAGTGATATATGTGCACCCCATGTTCATAGCAGCACAGTTTGTGATAGCTAAAACTTGGAAACAGCCCAAATGCCCATGAACTGGAGACTGGATAAAGAAAATGTGTTTTTTTTAATAAAATGGAGTACTAATCAGCCATAAAAAATGAGAAATTGGAGACATTTATAGCTAAATGGATGCACATTGAGGCAATACTCTTAAGTGAAATAAATAGGACACACATGTATAAATACTGAATAGTTTCTCTGGTGTAAGAAATTGAAAGTGTAAATGGGGACTAAAATGTATGATAGGTAATGTGAAATAGGAAGAAAAGGGGCAAAGGGGGAGGAGGTGGGAAGGGTAGAGGAAAGGAAAGAAGGGAATGGAATTAATATCAGAAAAATGGAAAAATAGGAACAAAATCTTTGTAAATAGGGAGGAATGGAGGGGTTGAAGGGAGGGCTGGGCAAGGGTGAAAAATAAGAACCAAGAGAGATTATGTAAAGGTGCAAATTTCCAATGATGACTGTCATTATATTGTATACCTAAAATGTACCAATGATTAGAATGAATAATTGATAATGCAAAATAGGAAGAAAAGGTCCAAAGGGGTAGGGGTAGTGGGAGGGGCAGGGGAAAAGAAAGAAGGAAAAGGAAAAATGCTGAGAAATAGAAAAAATGGAAATAAAGTCTTTGTAAATAGGGAAGGGTGGAGGGGTTGAAGGGAGGGCTAGGAATGGGGAAAAAATAAGAACCAAGATGCATCATGTAAAAGTACAAGTTCCCAATGAGAAATGTAATTGTGTTGTATTCCTAAAATGTACCAACATAAGAATTTAAGAAAAAAAAAAAGTAGACATAAGAAGATGATAAACAGCCAGTACAGCACAAGGAAAGGTGTGCAACTCTAGAATCAGAAAAACACTAATCAGTACAATAACAAGATTGAATTATACACTCATTAGGGAGATGAAGTTAAAAGTTTTAAAAGCCTTGTCATGACGTTTTCTTTTGCTGGATTCTCCCCCGTCGCGTTTAATTTGTCATACCCAATGGATTCATTCTTCTGGGCTTCCTGGGGTTGTGATCCTCATTGTCTTTTCCTAGGGTACTGTCTAAAATTTTTTGGAGTGCTGGTTTGGTACTCATGAAGTTCCTGAGGTGCTCTTTATCATGAAAGTATCTTATTTCTCCATCAATTTTGAAAGATAGCTTTGCAGGGTACATCAATCTGGGTTGGAGGCTGTTTTCCTTTAGGGCTTGAAATACATCACTCCAAGCTCTTCTTGCCTTGAGGGTTTGCATTGAGAAGTCTGTTGTGATTCTGATGGGCTTTCCTTTGTAGGTGATTTGTTTCATTTCTCTCACTGCTTGCAGAATTTTGTTCTTCTGTTGGGTTTCTGGAATCCTAAGTATTATATGCCTATGTGTAGATTTTTTTTTTTAATCAAGGCTAGCTGGAGTCCTATATGCCTCACTTATCTGTATGTGAAGTTCTTTTCCCCTGCTTGGGAAGTTTTCTACCATCACTTCTGTGAACAGTTTTTTTATGTCATCTGCACTCTCTCCTCTTTCTTCATTGACTCCAATCAGTCTTATGTTATTCTTCTTTGCACTGTCTAGCGGCTGCTGGATTGATTTCTCATGTTCCCTTACAATTTTTCTTTTCCTCCTCACTAATTGCAATCTTATCTTCTATATCTGAAATTCTATCCTCACCTTGGTTCATTCTGCTGCGCAGACTTTCGATGGAGTTTTTAATCTCCTGGAAATCTGTTTGCTTCTGCTTTATGGATTCCATTTGTTTCCTATGTTGGGATTCCATCATGTTCCTCAGATCCTCTATTTTTTTATCTGTGTCCTCTCTAGATATATTAATCATGTCTTGCACTATGAGCACAATCTTTGCTGTTATCTGAGTAATTATTTCTGATTTCATTTTTCCCAGATCCTCTTTTGTTGCCAGTTCAGAGAGTCCAGGTGGTTGAGTATCAGATTGTTCCATCTCGGTTCCCTTTGGCATTGCTGTAGGTGATCTGGAAGTCTGTTTTTGAGGCTTGTTTACATGTCTTCTCATTTCCACAGGGGGCGGGGTGGTGGTGGTGGTGGTGGAGTGCTTCTGGTGCCAGTGCGGCTCACCTTCTCTGCCTTAGGAGTGTGGACTTTGTTACATTTTTAACTGAATTGGCCAGATGCTTGACCAAATCAATAAGACGCACTCATGTGACATGCAACTTAACTGCATGTTTTGTTAAACAGCTTCAGGAGGTTACACTAGATTGACAACACTGACCAATAATAACTGGCAGCAGGAAGTCCCAGTCCTGCAACATAGCTGGTCTCTCCTCTTCCTACTTTGTACCAGGTGTTCTGCTCCTTTAACTGTGCTTCATATGGACATGCACTGCACCTTTCCACACCTTCACCCTCATGCTTGCTACTCACTTACACACTCATTCATTCGCCCATTCTTTCATCATAGGACTCATATGCTAGCTAGTGACAAAGTAGAAACATAACAATCTATGTCTGAAAAGCTAATGACTATGTGCGTTCCAATGGAATGATTTTAAATGCATCTTAAAGAGACAAATTTGTGAAGAAATACAATTTCCCTGTTTTAAACACATAGGTGAATCACACAGATCAGATTTGTCTCAATGCCCTTTTAAATTCTAAGAAGGCCAGTAAGAGAACCGATGAAGAGATGATGTGGAGTGAGGAGCTTAGGTCTCTTAAGCAGAAACAGGCCTTCCAGATCCTGTGAATGAATTGTGAGCACCTTCCTCTTCATGTTCTTTTCTGCTCTGTGGTAGGAGTGGACTGTGCTTTCAATACCTGGCTGATTGTCAGGATCACCTGGGAACATTTTATTTTCTTTTTAAAAAAATTTTTTCATTATAGAAAATTTCAAACACTTGCAAAGAGTAGAAAGAACAGTGAATCCCCGTGCACCCAATACAGCTGGAACAATCATCAACTCCTAGCCTATTTTTACTCTTTCCAATAAAAATGGCCCTATGCTTTTCTTTCCTCTTCCCCAGACCCCCTGAAGAGCTTTCCAAGAACATAGTCCTGGTCCATACCCAGGTCTGCAAGTAACTGCAAGATTGGCTTTTTCCTTCAGGAGTCAGACTTGGAAACTACTGACCTAGAGTACCCCTCAGTTTCTTGTCAGTAACAAATTTCTACAAGCATAGGGTGTCCACAGTAAAAAATGTCCTAAGTTTATAAAAAAAAAGCAATGTATTTTATGTGCACTATATAATTTATAGTGAATCTGACCACTGATGGAGAAGTTATGATATTACTTGTTAAAATTTAAGTATGGAATCTCAAGAAAGAAAAATCCTACTTAGTGCAGGCTTTGGAGAAACCTCATTTCTGAGAATTAAGAATTGCAAAATGCTGATCAATTTAAATACTTGCTTGGAACCAGAGTGATGCTTCTCTCCTTCAACAAAGTGATGATTAGGTATGTGGGGAATGTTGTACAGCACACAAACTTCAAGAGTAAGCAAACTAGGTGCCAGGGATTTAGCTCAGTGGTTCTGCTGCCTGCCTCACAAGCACAAGGTCCTGAGTTCAATCCCCAATACCAAAAAAAGTAAGCAAACTGCTGTGTTTCAGTGCATCCTGAGACCAGCTGATAGAAATCAATGCCAACATATAGACAGAATTGTTGGCACCTTCAAAACCCTAATGTATATTGCCTACTCAGAAGATTGTGAGTTGGTAAACATTTTTGTCTTTGATGATTTTATCTTTAAAATGATTCCCAAGGCCTATGTGAGCTTTCAAATTAATCCAACCTTCTGACAGTGTTTTAGAAGAAATCATCCAATTCTTTTAGTAAGTGCATTCAAAAACCAATTGTTTGGCTTCCTAAGTGTAACGTGAAGGGCTTTAACAAGAAAGACCTCATGGTGTATTCTTATCCGGAGATCATAAAATCCTAAAACCCAAAAATGGAAGGGACTTCAGGGACATGCTGCTATCCAAACAGATAATGAATTGTCTCATTTTAGAATGTTGCTTTTAACTTCTTTTAACTGGACAGTGTGTGCTATAAAAGTGACAACATCCACTGAATTAAGTATAAATTCAGGAGGAAGACCCAGCTGATCCAATGGGCATCCCAAACACCCTCTCTACTTTAGAATCAGGCTTCATGTGCCAAGAAAAACCAGGCTGCCTGAGCACCTCACAGAAGGTGAAACCTAGAAACAGCAAAGAAAGATTTGAGCATATTTACTAAAAGTCCACTGAGTTGCTAAGGAGCCAGATGTTGCTGCAAGAAAAATTAACTTCTAGAGTTTAATGTATGGTCTTTGGGATCATTATCAAGATATACAGGAGAAAAAAGTGATGTGGTATGTTTTCTAAACTGGATCTCGACAATATTTCTTCTTAAAAATTAATCAAATGTGTTTATGCTAGATAAAATTTTTATTTCTATACTTTTTTTGACAGAGGAATTGATATGAAGAGTCTATGCCTCCTTCCTCCCAAGGAATAAACTTTTAAAAGATAATACATAGCTTGTTTGCTACAAGTTTGTACTTGTAGCTGATTATATGTTTGAGTTCTCTTCTACAAAATTATTTAAATTAGAAAAGCAAGAGAATCACTTAACCCTAAAATGGTTTTGCAAAAGCAGAAGCCATGGTATTTTAAACAGGTTTTTCTCATTTAGATAATAACGGCTTAATTAATATTTTAATTTGAAAGCCAGTCAAGGAAGCCTGCATCTCCTGATTCTTACTGATTGAAATAATCTACATAAAATTCATAAATATTCTAGGAAACATAACTTGTAGAAATAAGTCTATTTACAAAAAAAGTTTTAAAATTTAAAAGTAACTGTATTACAAAATAAAATGAAGAAAAATACCCCAAATCCCAGCACAACTCACAAGATCATGCAAATATATTTCTTTCTGCTAATTTTAAACATGACTTTTTGTGCAGTTATAGAACAAATATAACTTTAAAGTCTTAACTTTCTTCCATTTACTATTAGATGAAATTTGTTATATTGCCATCATTTGAGAATTTTTAAGCAAATGTATAAAGGAGTCATAATTTGCATCATTATTCCTTCATTGCTGGGAGTTAATGTTGGGGAAATTTATGCATATAACTTCATTATTTGTATTCTTTACTTAGAAGTGATTCTTATAAGTAAAACAGCCACAAAACATTTTAGAGCTTTTGATATACATTGCCACACTGCTTTCCAAGAGTGGTACCAATTTATAAAACAACCTGAAACACACAGAAACATACTGCTCTATCTTTAGGAGCAATTATTCATTAAAAAAGAACCTTTTGCTAATTAAATACACGAGAAAGCATACTTCCTTCTTCTAAGTTTTAGTATCTTTGTCAGAGTGCCTGAATATTTTGTTTGCTAATTACATTCCCTCTCTTGAGAGCTCTTTTTGAAGTATTTTGCCAATTTATGTAGAGCTCTTTACTATACTTAATTCTATTGTTTCCTGCTTTTTCTTTGATTTAATTTTATTATATTTAACCCTTTCATCTCTCTGAAATTTATTTTCGTACATGGTATAGAATGACTGATTAAATGTATTATTCTCCCAAATTACTGAGGCAACTCCAAATATTATTTATCTATTAATCTTTTATTTCTTATTGATAAATATCAATTTAAATTTAAAGACCAACAAATTCAGCAGCATTTTCTTTTTTTTCTAAGTAAGGTAAAAGCATGCTTTGAAAAACTAGGGTAGTATAGAATGAAGAAATCAGAACCTCATCACTATTAATGGATCTCACAAACTGATGACTCATTTATATGTGCATCTGCAGCTATGTATGTATATACGTATATTTAAGAGAAAGAAGTATGCTGAGAGCAAAAAAAGCTAGACAAGAGCTCTGAGCACTGAAATGTTAAGCTATGGTCTAGACCTGATGAATGAAATTAAGACACACTGGCAGTGAGATGGAGAAATACACAGCCACTTGGTTTGGTATCTTCATCATGTCAATTCACATTTTTTATTTATCTGTCTTACACATTTACCTTAATATGATAAACATTTTGTTTTTTCCCTTTCGATATAATTTCTTTCACTATGAAGGACTATGTTATTTTAATGTTCACTGATTTAACAGATACCTGAGTGTCTAGTAAGTACCAGATACAGGTATAAATAAATAACGGTAAGTCAATGGGAAACAAGCCCAACAAGAACTGCACTCTCGCTGAGCCTGCATTCTAATGGTGACCTCCTCCCTCCAACACCCCTAAACATGGCAGTTGAATACACAATGGTGTGTGGTTTGAAAAATCCTAGAACCCAAAGTGGCACCTGGTGTAACTTGGGATACTGAGGGGGCCAAGGGTGTAGTAGGGAGAGCTTTCGTACCACCTCTATTTCACAATGATGTCTCCTGGGCTCTGTCCTTGCCGTGGACATCACAGAGCTAACTGCACATCTACGCAGCTCTTTCATTCTCTTATTGTTGCTTACGTCCATACACAGGCTCCGTGATATTAGTGTCTACCCAGGAGCAGTGCTGGCTATCTCTTAAATGCATAAATGAGTCCCTGAAAGACCCTAAGGGATTCCAGACATTGGATCTTTGAAGGTTTTCTTCTTAAAATCCAATTTAACTACATTGCCAACCCTAACTCTGAAAATCCCAGATGTACTCACATGGCCAATGGTGATGTCCTGTTCTGGTAATAACTGTTGCAGAACTGAGTGCCTAAAGACAGGACATTCAATGCACATGAGAGTTAGCAAGAGATAGTGGTCAGGGGCTTTACCACCTCATCAATAACAGGGGAAGGAAGATGACACAAAGAATCCTGTAGAAGTAGTAAAATTCTGAAATAGGGCATGGATCTTTAAGGGCTTGTGGTGGTGGGGTGGGGAGAGAGAAAGTATCAGAGCTTCATTCTCCCATGTCTGCTAAGAGTCCATGACTTGTTGAAAAGACCAAATGTCAACAGGAATATGATAGCAGCCAAAATGCATGACTCATTGCTCAGAGCTCTCATGCCCCAAAGCTTTGGAATGATGGGATCATATCCAGTCAATGGCTCTCTGCCTGCCAGGAAGGGAACTGGATGTCTCTACATGGCCCACAAAGCAGAGGGTTCATCAGAGCCTTTGACAATATGGTGACAAATGGGAAAGGAATACATTCAATGTGATGATAATTAGCATCGCTTCCATGATGTTTCTTTCCTACTGTAAATATGCACAGATAAGCTGAAATAGGAAGAACTCTTGAAGACACCGGTGTAGGAAAAGATTTTATGAACAAAATCTCAGTTGCCCGTGAACAAGCACAAACAATCAACAAATGGGATCTCTTCTTACTAAAAAGCTTCTGCACAGCAAGAGAAACCACCAGCAGTGTGAATGGACAACCCACAATGTGGGAAAAAAGTTTCACCACTGGTCCCTCAAGACAAAGGCCTACTATCTCGAATCTATAAAGAACTTAAAAAAATTAGACCTTCCCAATTTAAAGACCCAGTCCAAAAATGGCCATCTGAAATGAACAGGTATTTTTCAGACAAAGAAGTAGAAATAGCAAATAAACATATGAAAAAATGTGCAGCATCGCTGGTCATTCGAGAGATGCAAATGAAAACAATGCTGAGATTCCACTTCACTCCAGAAAGAATGGCTGCTATCATGAAATCAACCAATAACAAATGCTGGCGGGGCTGTGGGAAAAGAGGAACCCTGCTCCACTGCTGGTGGGAGTGTAGACTGGTGCAACCACTGTGGAAATCAGTATGGAGATACCTCCAGTATGGAGATACTGGAAGTCCCATTTGACCCAACTATTTCCCTGCTGTATATCTTCCCCAAAGAATTAAAAGAATCATATCACAGTGATATATGTGCACCCATGTTCATAGCAGCACAATTGTAATAGCTAAAACTTGGATGCAGCCCAACTGTCCATCAACTGGAGACTGGATAAAGAAAATGTGGTTTTTTAAATAAAATGGAGTACTACTCAGCCATAAAGAATGAGAAATTAGAGAAATTTATAGCTAAATGGATGCATATTGAGGCCATACTCTTAAATGAAATAAGTAAGACACACATATGTAAATACCAAATAGTTTCTCTAGTGTGAGAAACTGAAAATGCAAATAAGGACTAAAAGGTATAATAAATAATGTGAAATAGGAAGAAAAGGGGCAAAGGGGAAGGGGAAGTGGGAGGGGTAGAGGAAAGGAAAGAATGGAATGGAATTAATATGAGAAAATGAAAAAATGGAAACAGTCTTTGTAAATAGGGAGGGATGGAGGGGTTGAAGGGAGGGCAGGAGAAGGGGCAAAAATAAGAACCAAGAGAGATTATGTAAAGGTGCAAATTTCCAATGATGAATGTCATATTGTATACCTAAAATGTACCAATACAATTAATTTTTAAAAATGCAAATTAAAACAACACTGGGATACCATCTTACTCCTGAAAGAATGGTTATAGCCAAGAAATCAAATAATAGCAAATGCTGGAGTGGCTGTGGAGGAAAAGGAACCCTTCTACACTGTTGGTGAGAATGTAACTATTATAACCACTATGGAGATGAGTTTAGAGATTCCTCAAAAAACTAAAAATAGAAATTTTGTTTGACCTTGCTATCCTCCTTCTAGGTATCTTCCAAGGTAAAAAATCATCATATTACAGGGATACACACATACCCACGTTTATAGCAGCACCTACCTATGTTTATATAGCAGCCTATTCATCAACATATGAATGGTTAAAGAAAATGTGGTATTTATACACAGTGGAATACCACTGCCATAAAAAAGATAAACTCAAGGCATTTGTAGGTAAATGGATACAAGCTGAGACCATATTAAATGAAATAAATCAGACACATAAGGTTAAATATGACATGGTTTCTTTTTTGAGGATATATAGATATATACCTATATCTATATATCTACATGTCTATATCTATTTATCTATGAAGTAGGGAGATCTTTTTTCAAATGGATGAGGGAACAAGAGATGGAAGAGGGATGGAGGGCAGGGATAGGGGATGAAAAAACAAAGAACTAAAGGGAAAAATGATGACAGCAGAGCTTTTGCAAGTGGGAAGGGGACCAAGACTTGGAAGGAGCAGCAAGGGAGAGGAAAGGTAGAGGATGAAAAGAGACAGAGAGAGAGAAAAGAATTAAGATGTGTTACATACATGTACCAACCTCCCATGAAAGCTGTAATCATTTTAACTGCAAACATGTACTAGTAGAAAAAGAGAGATTTATAGGTAAAAAGGAGGTACAGAAGCTCTCTCAGTTGCATCACACCTAAACAAACAAACAAACAGTAGAGCAGGCACAATTTTATCTTGCACTTGGTTCCTACCACATGAGGGGAGAGAAGACAAGCTTGGCTACTTCCATCCTCTTCTATATTTCATTATTCCTCTTACAAACCAAAGCAATTTGTGGTAAAATAACAGGATGTGGCCATTAAAATTAAGTTTTCTTTTAGAAATCAACTCCCACAATATCTACTAATGTGGGATTTATTATGCCAAGGCTTTATTATGCCAAGAAGCCTCTTTATCTACTAGGCCACTTTCTTCTCATCACAGATGTCACGAGAGTCTATCTGAGACAGGGCTTTATTTGGAATTATTATCTGTTCCGTTGTTCTTTAAATAAACTCAACCGAACTTCAAGTGGTGTTCCAGTGTAGATCGCTCAGGAGGGCCAGGTGCTAAGACTGGAAGTAGATAGAGAGGAAGCCTTCAGCCAGAGGAGGAGGGAAAACAGCTCATGTGTCCATCAGGGGAGGAGTGGATAGACAAAATGTGATCTATACATGCAGTGGAATATTATTCATCCCTAAAAATGACAAACACGTATGGTTCTACTTGCTAAGATGTGTAGAGTAGTAGTCAAACTCATATATGCAGAAAGTAGACTGGGGATGGGGAGGGGAAGGAGATGAGGAGTTAGTGTCTAATGGGTAGAGTTTCAGGGAGAGAAAAAAGCTTTGAAGATGGATGGTGGAATGCTACACAACACTGTAAATGTACTTGATGTCAAAAATCATACATTTAATAGCTCAAGTGCTAAATTTTATAGTTTATATGTTTTACTACAGTAAAATTTTTTTTTGTACACGAGCAGAAGGGATAGCATGGACAGAATTTCAACCCTCTCCCTACCTACTGTGGAGCCTCAGTGGAAGCTCCCTGAGCAAGCATCTTGCTGTTTATTTTAAGAACTCAAGAGTGTTCTACAAAAACAAACAGATGTGTTTGTACACAAAAGGAGTGTTTCACAAATATTTGACTTCTAAACTACCAAAAGGAAAAAAAATAAAACACAAACAAGATTTTGAAGGCTGCCTATTATTCCTTGTATTAAGTGTGAAACAATTTTCTTGTGACCTGTGTGACAGCAGTGTTGGCCTACCCACCCCTCAAGCTCTCAGGCCCACTGCTGAAAACCAGAATCATGAGGACACACAGCAGAGACTAAGGATGCTAGTACTATCCCTGGCCTCCATGTCTCCCACCACAGAAAACACCTTCTGAGGAGTTGCCAGTTAGCGCAAAAGGGCCTGAGCAGGGAGTAGAACTCCACAAGGTAACATGGGGCCAGAACCACCAAGGCCATCCTACCCTGCTGCATATCCAAATCTTGCTCCCATCTTATATCAGTTAAACCACAATGTCTCCCATAATAATTTTTAAAAGAAATTGTTTCTTCAATTCCCTACAAAGATCCTGAACATCTAATGAAAATGAACATCTTTCCATTAATCACTCAGGAAGATTCTCATACCCTAGAAAAGATGGGAATGTTTGGGGGCCGGCTTCATGTCACTGGGCACATAGTGGAGCAAAGAGTAGCTCTGAACAGCAGAACAGAGCAGCCAAGTCAGGAGGGCAAAGGAAAAACACATCCAAACTGAACCTCACACGAGTAAATTACAGTTCTGACTTTTCCTGTCCTGTTTTCACTTGCTTTTTTTTTTTTTTTTCTAATCTTGCTTTTATTGGGCTCAAAGGAACCACAATAAACAGCAAAGGTACAAAGTGGAAAATATGTCAGAAGAAGCCCATCAAGAAGTATAATAAACTTATCAAGCCCTGGGAGATGAAGGATAGGTGCCGCATCCACCAAGTGTTTACAGAGGCTAAGCAAGCAAGTACCTCCAAAGGAACCTGCTGAGCTGACACTGGGAGCTGGCTGGGTCCAGCGCAGCTGTGTAAACGGGGTTGCCCCGAACACCGGGCTGGCCAGAGGCAACCCACAATTCATCTCTGCAGAACCAGCCAGCTTATTTTCTGGCACTTTTGATTTTTCGACTGTGAAAAATGGGCCTATTGCATTTTCAAGGCTCTGTGGCATGTCTTTACAGTCAATATAATACGGGGCTTGGTAGCAATGGATTTAACCTCTTCTTTAATACATGTTTGCTATGATACCATACTGTGTTGAATTATGCCCCCCCAAAGATGTGCTCAAAATCTAATTCCTGGTATCTGTAAAGGCAAATTTATTTGGAAACTTAATCTTTATAGATGTAATTAAGTTAAAGAACTTGGGATGAGATTATCTTGAATTTAGGATGCACCCGAAATCCAATGACTGGTGATCTTATAAGAAAAAGAATAGGAAGACCTGAGACACAGGAAGAAGCCTTATAAGGGCAGAGGCAGATATTCCAACAATGTGTGAACAAAGTGAGGACCCTAAGATGGCCAGTCATCAGCAGAAGCCAGGGAAGAGTTGTGGAATGGAAGGAACCAATCCTGCTAAACTCTAATTTTGGACTTGTGGTCTCCAGAACTGTGACAGAAAACATTTTTATTGGTTTCCATCACCAAATTGTGGTAATTTGTCATGGCAGCCCTAGGAAACTAACACAGATAGCAATTTCTTCAGCAAGAATGGTTACATGGGTTTCTATTTGGGTCCTGATCTGAGGAGTGTGGACCAGTGAGTCACCTGCAGTCTGTGGTCCCCACTGGCCCATGAAGTTGTGCACATGGTATAGTGTCCCAGGCTCTCCTCTGTAGAGGAGCTCAGCTCCACTTCCATTCATAATTTTTTTTATTTTCCCTAAGAGCTGGGAAAATATTTTCTTGGATTTAGAAAATGTAACTAACTGTGACAAAGGGAAAAACATATCCAATTGAACCTCACGTGAATAAAAATACATACATTGTACATGAACATAATTTTCCCGTGATTTTCCTGAGTGCGCCAGGTGATAACATGCTGAGCAACCTATCTTTCCTGGAGAGTCTTTTTTTGTCCTTCATTAAAGTCACCCAAACCAGCATTGTAAAGGAATAGAATTCTAGAAACTTTTTATCAAACTAAAAATAAGGAAGCCATCTGGAAGAGTAATCTACAGCTTTGTTCATTCTTTTGAGCATCATCAAGCAGGGGGCCGAGACTTGGTAAATATAGGTTAAAAAACCTCCTGCAGCATTAAAGCATCACATCCAATTAACATGTGCCAAGAGATGAGTTTTCATCACTAACACAGCTGATGTGACCAGGGTTGGAGGATCAAGGCTATCTTTCAATTGTGTCCTTCAATCTCCCCATGAAATACTCTAATGGGACAGTCACAGTCAGGGAAAGGGGAAAGACCTGTCATCCTCCACTGCAGCTGACCTCACTGACAAGGGGTTGATTTCCTCTCACACCAGCTATGTCCACTTGGATATCTGCCCTCTAAAACATAGGAAGGGTCTGCTCAGACAGACCAAAAGTTGAGAGTTTAAGGAGTAGAACTTTCCTTTTCCCGTTCTAGTAGAAAGAAAAATGGTATTGATTAAAAACATCTTTACATCTGTGATGGAGAATTTGCTATCTGTCTGCCACGAGCCACTCATTCTTTTTAATGATAGGGACCCTCCTCACTCCAGCCCCAAGATTCAGCTCTCTGGCTGTTAGCAAGGGACATGTGGTAGCTTTCTTACTTGGCGTGGACTAGTGGGCTGTGAAGAGAAGTGGTAGGTACATTGCTCTCCTAGGTCTGACCTCAAGATACAGAACCCAAGGGCCCACTTCCAAGGAGACACTACAGTAAGCCCACTTCAACTACGTGAACAAGGGAAGCAACCTGCAAAATGACAGAGCAGCAAGGCAGAAGCAGCCTGGGTCCCTGAATGAGTGTGTGGAGCCAAGCCAATGCAGGACAGCTATGTGAGAGAAGACAAACTGCTCTCTTTCCTTAGACACCATTATTTGATATTTCTTTAGTGTAACAGCTTAACCTTTATGCTGAATACACCTCAGGGTCAGATATTCAAATATTAAATCAATGCTTCTTTATTTAATGAGTGGAATTAGCATGCTTTGGTCATGAATGGTTTCATAAACAAATCACAGAACACAACCCCATGGCAGTTACATCCACGCCACATGAGGGCTGGAGTCAGGCTCCATCATCAGGTCCCCAGAAGTCCAGAAGCCCAACGACATTTGCAGGAAAACTGTTTGTGCCACAGTCTTGGCCAGGTATGAGAGTTACTGTGCGATTCTGAGCAAGTCACTTTATCTCCTTCTCTTGATGTGGACGAGAGATGTGATTCTTTTAATGTATGACAAAAAATAAGAACAAAAGAGGGAATTTTTCATGAAATTAATTTATATAATCTTTGGAAATACACTGAGCTTGTGTCTATCCTTCCTTTTTTGTTTTTTTCTTTCTGGGGAGGAGGAAAGAATTACAATGGGCATTCTTTGATAAAATGGTGGTTTAGCTGACAGTACCTTTTAATGTCTTTCGTCATAAAAGTTAAAATTTAACCACTTTGGAGGCTAAAGTACAGCTCAGTGGTAGGGTATATGCTTAGCATGTGCATGACCCTAGTAACCCCACACCATTTATCTATATGATGTGTATATATGATATGTGTGTGTGATATTATATATATCACCTTAATCCTCAGCCCATAAAAATATGAAATTTTAAAATATTGTAGCCTAGGCCATGATACCCCAGATGCCCCTCAGGCCCTTACATTCTATAATTCATAATCCCTGGATACACCACAGTAATCAAAAGTAATCTTAGAGCAAAGACAATTGACATTTCAGTGACAATTTCAAAACAGCTTTGTCGGAAATGACAGCTCTCTCATTACTGTGATCATGTTCAGGTTTACACAGAAGGACCCTGTCCGCAGGAGAGACTGCCATGGTGCAGTACCAGGACAACCCAGAAAAAAGCTCTGGATACTTCTTGGGGCAACTTGACAAGGTTGTCAATACCAAAGGAATGTCTATTCACTTTCTGTAACAGCAAACTAGCTCTTTCTTCAAACTTTTTTATAAAAAAGCAAAATTTTATGGCTCCTTATTGAACCTCCAAAACCAAGCATTCTTAACCAGGAAGGAGCTATTTAGGAAGTGCCAGGATGATTAATGAAAACTATCTTAAAAACTTTATGTTACAATGATTTAAATGGTGGAGGGAATAAAGTACATTTTTTTTCTTTAACAGTTTCCTTGCAAGGATTAACCACTTGCAAATAGCAGAAGCAACAACAATGATAAAGGCTTACATGTGGGCTGAGCACTTTATGTACCTGCTCTTGTTGTAATTCTCACAAGGATACTAGGATTACCAGATGCCATTAATGTGGAAACTGCAGTACTGGGAGGTGAACTCACATGTCTAAGGTTTCAGGGCTGCTAAGTGGCAAGGGTGGGATTTGAACCTGAGCCATGTGAGAGCAGAGCCCATGCTCCCCCCATATGGTGTTCTGCTTCAGATGATTCTAAGCCCTGGTAGCAGATTCTGATGGCTGCCCACACTCCTGCTCAGCAGGAAGAAGTCTCAATTCTGGACTAGCATCCTTTTTATGTCTTTGGAGAGCTGTTACTCATCTGATGCCCTTGCGGGTGCCCCCAGGACAATATTAGTGAGTCTGTTTATACAACATTGATATAGAGTTTGACAGCCAGTAACCACTTTTCCATCCATTATGCAACTTGATTCTCACATCTGTGAGGCAGATAAGGCTGGTACCACTATTATCCCTGATTGATAGTGGGAACTGATGTACAAAAGGTTATGTGACTCATCTTTAATACAGGTGGGGCCGTACTTCTAGTCAAGGTAAACATTTAGTATCATTAAGACAGAAAGCTGTGTGAGGAGAGGAGCTCTGGGCATCATCCCAAGGGAATTTCTGCCTGTTGCTGTCCATCTCCCTAAACTGGAGACCAATTTCCTCCTCCTAGTGACAGCTAGCTCATGTCCGGAGTCCACTACCTTCCTGCTCCACAGTCTCCTCCAGCCCCTCAGACAATGAGCCTGAGCCCAGGGATGAGATCATCTTAAGCATCTCTATAGTCCTAATTTGCAGAAAATGCCTAGAACATAATGAGTGCTCAACAAGCAGCCTCTGTGTGAGGAAAGCAGATTAACTACTTTGGCCTTGTCATGCCAAACAACTGTGGGGTATAAGCCAACATCTTGGAGGATGGCTTTGAGCCAGCAGTTCCAGATCTTAGGTTTTTCACAAGGAATTAGCTAATTTTTCTAGTGAATCATATGTTTGAGGGCCCACTGAGTCCTGGGCTGGAGGATGCCAAAAGCAAAGGCAGAGTAAAGGCAGAGGGTAGCCATTTTCATCATGAATCACAGGGTAAATTTAGGTCATTGTGATCTCCAGAGGCCTTCTCGAGACCTGGGTATAGCTCAACATAGTACCACAGCAATGGCAGCCATGGCAATGATAACCATAGACAAGGTCCCTTCTGTAATGTAGGCAGTATCAGATCTTTACATTAAATCACTGAACACATGAATTTGCTGTCACAAAGTATCATCCAGAAAGATCCACTTGGGCTCCTGGATTCACCCAAAAGGCTCTGAGTCATCATCCATCATCTACCTGAGAGTGAGAAGGTTCATGTGGAACATGCACAGTGACTGAGTTCAGAGTTAATGACACAAAGTGAGTTCCTGCTATAAGCTCTGAGTCCTGTTAGTTGCTCTCCCATATCCCCTCATGTTCTTCTCAGGACCCAAAGGGGTAGACAGCATCACCTTTACTTTACAAATGGGAAGAGCCAAGAGACTGTGAACAATGCTCTACAGATCACATGCTAGTGCTTAGAAGAGTTGGCCTCCAAAACTGAGCTGCTGGCTCCCCATTCTGGAGCTCCCTCCATCCAGATGGCCAGTGTCCAGAGATGGGCTGTGGGGAAAGCCCTGCTGTTGGTCACTAAAATGTCATCTGTGATACCACTACAGTGGACTAAGTAGTGGCCTGAAAGAGGTAAGTCCAGGTCCTAACCCTTAATACTTAGTGCTATGACCTTAATTGGACATAAGATCTTTGTAAATGCAAAAAACCAAGAATCTCAAGATGAGCTCATCCTGGATTTAGGGCCTGCCCTAAATCCACAAACTGTTTCTTTAGAAAGAAGAGGGGGATTTGGTAGAGACATGGGAGAGAAGGCTGTGTGAACACAGAGGCAGAAACTAGAGAGATGCTGCCACAAGCCAAGCAACAGGAGCCATCAGAAGCTGTCAAAGAGCCCAGGAAGTTTCCTCCCTCAAAGACTTCAGAGGGGTATGGCTCCATCAACAAGTGAACTTTCGACTTCTGGCCTCCAGTACTACAAGAAAATAGATTTCTCCTGTTTTAAGCCATCAGATTGTGACAATATTTTTACACCAGCCCTAGGAAACTAGCAAGTCCATCAGCCTTTTCCTCACACAATTTTGATAAAGTAAGCCAAGACAAAGCTGAGGCAGGTTGAATGTTGAGGAAAGGATGGACAAATGTGTTTTGTTTGTTCCTTTCTGCCCACTGGACAGACCTGTGTGGAACTCAAACCAAAGTCAACCAAGCACAGCCCACTTCTAATATGTTCTGGCATCTCAGAACATTCTAGCTAGTGAGAGGCTCTGTGCTACGAATCTTAATCTTGTGACACACATCTCTGCAATGCTAGTATTCTGATGATGACAATTTGTTTTAGAGAAACATTATAATAGCTTCAGGCTTTTCTTTTTTCTTCCCCTTTAAAAAACAGATCCCTATTTAAAAAAAGAAAAATTCTTATCACCGTAATCCCACCACCCAAACAGAATTCTGATTTTCAAACATTACCTCTCAAAATAATCTTCCCTGCTTCTAACCAAGCAAAGTGATACTTTTTTTTTTAATTCACTTAACTAAATATTAACCCAGGGGTTGTTTGATTTTCATCAAAGGCAAGTGAGATCAGCACTATAATTCTTTCAGAATGTTTCCCTAAAGGAAACTAGCCATTAACTGTGACTTCCCCCAGGACAGCACTTCAACTCTCAGAGGAATCCATTCTTTTTCCACAGTACTTACATCTTCATCATCTAATCTTAGTCCCTGGGGTTTAGAATCTTTAGGAGTCCTCAAACCGTAAAAGATCAGTTCAGGATTAAATGTTTAGAGCTATTAAAAACAAAACAACGTGATACTATTAAAAAATCATAAACCATTGCCTGTGAGATCACCCCTCCCCCGCAATCTGCCACTTAATAAGTAACTTCTCCTATCTAGAATAACACAACTGGTTACACATCTGAGAACTTTGACTATTTCCACCCAGCGTCAGAACCCAACAATGTATTTATTGAGTAAAACAAACAGAAAGTGACAGTAATCACCCAGAGGATGCTTATGCTTACCTGAAGTGTGTGAAAGATTCTGACTGACTTGCTAACCCTCAGAGCAACACTAATTGGCAGATACAGGGCTGGCCCTAGCTCTTGGCCTCCTCCCTTAGATCAAAGCCCCATTCTTAGGAATCCATCTGGGGTATAATGCTGAGTTCCCCTCCTCCCTTATATAGTTTTAGACAGTCTGTTAATGAGAAAGAGCAAAGAATGTGGATGGTGGAGCTAACTGTAAGGCAGGCTAAGTGAAATTACAGGGCACATCCTGGTGGCCATTAGGAGAACAGACATCAAGTTAGGGAAACTAATGCAAAAGTCTTTGAGATTGGAGGGAGTTTTACATGGAAGCGAAGTATCCTCCGTATCCTCCAAGTAAGTCTTTCTGTGAGAAGAGGAGAAAACAATTGCTCTATGTTAGGCAGATGCTGGGGACAGTGGGCAGGGACCTGTATAGGGAGGACAGCATTATCAAGGGTGATACCCTACATGTTTAACCACTGGCATAGCCTGCTTGCTGAGCAATTTGGACATTCTGTGATCAATCAGACTGGGTTTTGTCCATGAATAACCAGCACAGTCATCCTAGGGTAGGAGCTGAATGTCCTTCTATTACCCTCTTTTTTTTTCTTTTATTTGTACATTTTAGGTATACAATACATTTACATTTATCATTGGGTTGCTTGTACCTGTACATGATGTATCTTGGTTCTTTATTTTTTCCCCATTACCTGTGAGCCCTTCACCCCCTCCACCCTTCCCTATTTACATAAAATGATTAAAATGAGTAATTGATAATGTGAAATAGGAAGAAAAGGTCCAAAGGGGGTAGAGGTGGTGGGAGGGGAAGGGGAAAGGAAAGAAGGGAAAGGAAAAATTATGAGAAAAGAAAAAAAAAAAGGAAATAAAGTCTATTACCCTTATTTCTTAAAAGATGATACAGTAACTTACCCAGAGAAGGTAAGTTACTTGTCTAAAGAGACACAGCAAGTCATACCATTATGTTTGACTATACCATATTGCCCATTTTTGTAAAAAAAAAAAATGCTATTAGTTCTCTGAGAATGTAGATAAGTGTTTTAAAAGTTCAGTAAGATTTTCTTTCAAAGAGTTAAAAGTAAAAATGTTGGAAGACTATCTAATGACAAACGATAATGATATGAACTTTATATTTCAGTGTCCATAAATTTTCTGGAGCACAGCCACACTCTTGTGTGCACAGATCATCTGTGACAGCCTTTGCATTCCCAACAGCAGAGTTCAGCAGTTGCAACAAAGGCCATATGGCCTGCAAAGTCAAAAATATTTACTATGGGGCCCTTTGCAGAAAAAGTTTGCAAGCCACTGATCTAGAAAATTTACTTAGGAAGATTACTCTTTCTCTGATGACACAAAATAAACAAGGCACTAATGTGCTAATAAAACAGATTATAAATAACATGGCAATATAATTAGTAAATTCTAAAGGGTGGCTTGGTGCCAAGCATGTTCAATCCTTGATGGATAACCTTCTTCTAATGAGGGTATCATTCCACTCATTTCTATTAAGGCCAGGAACATGTGATAAATAAAAAATTGAAAGGAAAAACAAAAAAACAAATTTTATCTTAAATGTATATCATCTCTATGCATTGTATGGTTTCACTGGCAAGAAGTTCAAAAATGGGCAATACTAATCCAGGCCATCAGAAGTGATGACAGATGTTAACTCCATGGGACTATGGGTGTAGCACAGTGGTATAACACTTGCCTAGGATGTCCAAGGCCTGGGGTTCAATGCCCTGTACATGCACATACACACGTTACCTTCACGAAGAGGGCAATTAAGAAGGGACACAGTTGGAGGGGAGGGTGTTATGTTCTGTGTTTTGATCTGGGTGCAGGTTACCTAAATATATTTAGCAGGTGAAAACTCATCTAACTGCATACTAATGTCACTGCAGTTTGTATGAAGCATGTCTGTTTTAACTTCAGTAGAAGGCACATGTTAAGAATTGTACATCTCTCTTCTACTTGGCTGTATGGAAGCTAATGTGCTTGTTCTCAGATATCTGAGATGTTAAGAATGCACACAACCCTGTAGGCTGGGCCCAAACACTACACAGTGATCTCATGTTGAACCACGTGGCCTCCAAGGCATATAACAGAGCCAAAAGGCACAGCTGGTTCCCATCTCTGCCATCTCAACAGCTTCCAGAATGCTACAAACCCCCAGAGGTCCAGGAGATCCAAGCTGGAATGCTGCAGCACCCACAGGCAGCACACAGATTGGCCTGTGGAAAGTGGCCTCTCAACTCAGTAAAAATATAGAGCTAGAGGAGTCATCCTAGTCACTCCAGCTACTAAGAAAATAGAAACTTTAGCTTTAATAACAGACCACTGGTACCATATGAGTAACTTATTTTAAGATACGAGCCACTGACAGCTTACAATATTGAAGTCACATGAGCGTCTTTAAGATTAAGATTAAATTGAGAAGTCAAAATACCCTGTAAAACATCTCGAATTTTAGCTTTGTAAATTTATTTTTCCTCTACTCCCTTAACCTATTTATTGACAACGTATTGCATAGGGGGGATACCTTGAGACAGGCTGGACTCACAGAGGTGACATCTCTCTTGATCCGGAGGAAGCAGTGCAAAGGATGATAGTCACAGAAAGAGGTGACATATGCATGTGGCCTTACAGGAAAAGTAGGAAAGGCTAGGTGAAGGGACAGGGGAAGTCCAATTGCAGATTTTTACACTAACATATCTAATTTCCCTCTCCTCTTCTTTTCCTTGCCTCCTTTCAATCCACTGCCCTCCCTAGAAAGTGACTAAAATGTAAATCAGATGTCAATCCCTAAATGGCCTACATTGCCTCCCTAGCCTTGAGTCTGCCTTCTAGCCTTACCTCAGTGGTCTTAGTTCCAGCCACAAAGGCCTTGACTGGGCCAAGCAAGGTAGCATTGTGACTATAGTGTGGGCTTGGGATTCAGATGACCTGGGTTTGAATCCCACCCCCCTACCAGCCACATGACCTCGGGCACGTCAACCAGCCTCTCTGTGCTGCATGTGGGAATATGTGCCTGCAGGGAGGAATTAATCCTCAGTGGGGTGAGCTCTGACTTGTCACCTCTGCTACTGTCATTATCATATTTTTCTCCTTACAACCTTCACAGCTTTTGGTCCCTGATCATGAAAGGTTCTGTCTTCAGGCTGTTTCTCAAATTCCCTACTTAAATTTCATGCTAAAGATCACATGGAGGGAAGGCCATTGCAACCCTGATCTGCTTCTCTCCTGGCACCTTTCCAGTTCTTGTCACAAAGCTTAATGATGTGGTTATGGCTGGGATGACTTGTGTGATGCCTGTCTTCCCTGCTAGTCTGTACGTGGCATGAGTGGCACAGCCACTTGTCTATTCAGTCTGCCTCCCAGCACAATGGTAGGGCTGACTTAGTACTGCCTGTGGAACATGTACACAAACCCACTACAGGCAAAAAAGTGGCAGCTCATGCAAAGCACAGGCATACAAGATGGGCAAATAGCCTCTTTGAACAAACAGAGGGGAAAAGCAAGGGGCTGACAGCAGAGGAAGCACAGAGCTAGTTCACAGGGCCTCCTTAAGGAGCCCCTGGGATATCAGAAAAGTGTCAGCCACAGCATGTGAACCATAGTGCAGAGGGTGGCAAGTGGAGGGGCTCGGTGGAGGGAGAGGACTGGAGATAGGCTGCGAGTCAGGACCTTAGCACAATAGTGACAGATATGGATAAGGAGAGTATAAGCCACAGTTCCCGGTGCAGGAGGGGGGCCTGCTTGGTGATAAAAGATGTAAAAAGGCTGGCATATGCTGCTCATCAACTGGATTTTTTTTTGAATGAGTATTAAAGGGATTGATTTTCTTTTTCTTTTTCCTTACATATATATATATATATATATACACACCTCTTGGAGGAGGGAATAGTTTGTAAAAACCACACCAGCCCGAAACAAAACTGTAGCCTCGTGTCCATGATCAGAGGTTCACTGAGACCACTGGTGCAGCAAGGGCACTTCCTGAGGTGACATTCTTTTCAGGAAATGAAAACAAACAGAAATCATCTCCATGCAAGTTGCTCTTCCACTTATTCCTTCCCCAAAGAACACAGCTCCTTGAGGTGGAGGGTTTCTGAAGACCAGTCCATGTGGGCATGGCCACAGGCAGGGACCCCAGCAGGCATCTGCTGCATGTGGGGCATCTTCCAAGACCTCTGATGGAGGGTGGGGGAGTCCACACCCTGGGACAAGATGAAAGGCCAATACCAAAAGGAACGAGTGAAGACTGGATTTATTTCTTTTTAAATTCAGTCTCTTCTTTCCCCTGGGGAATGAAAAGAAAACGGCAGCTGAATTTGGCATTTTGAGGGTAGCTAAGGGAGAGTGACTGGAAAAAGGTTAAAGAAAGAACTGCTTTGGGGAGCATCATGACACAAGCCCCACGTGCTCTGGGCTGTCCTTCTTGCAGAGCAGGCAGGTGTGCAAGATGCGCCAGCAGCTTGTGGGGGTGGCAGGGCAACAAAGATCAGGATCGGAAACTAAGTGCACAGAGCTGAAAGTGATGAGTCACACAGCACTGGGGACAGAATGGAGCAGCTCCCCCCAGTTCCTACCCTTACCCCAATGTCACTCTCTAATCTACTGATTAATGTGACGGGGAATTCCAGGTAAAAATGCAATTTTTAATCATGCTTCAGACCCCTCTTACAGCTCCAAAGAGACAGACACAATTAAAAAAAAAAAAAGAAATGAAATACAAAACAAAAAGAGCCAGACAAACTGAAAAGATATTTTTCACTGTCATACAAACCACACTTTCACAGGCTAGAACTGTGGTGGAAACCCCAAGCTTTGCCTACAGCTGATGCATTGGACTTGCCCAGCTCTAAGGTCTGCAGCAGTGAGGGGTGGGCAGCTTTGGCTCCAGCAGAAAAAAGGTCTCTCAGAGGCCTGAGCAAGGGGAAATCTGAAGTCAGGCTAACAACCATGGGGGCTTGCCTCAAGGGCTCCCTTGCCTGGGCCACAGTCCACATGCTGGGAGGTTTCTTGACCTCAGAATCTTGACGTGCTCACATTCTGCTCTGGAAAGGGATCATGCCTTTCTCAGGCCAAAAGAACTTAGAAGCACAAACATAGCTTTGAGAACTGGGAGTGAGGGATGCAAACATCCTGTCTCCAGAACCCCCAGGGAAGACCAACTGTCCCCTGCTGAATGCTCTTGAACCCAAGGGCCTGCTTTTTCCACCATCTTTTAATCCCTTTGATTGAAAACTATTGAGATCACCACCTTCCATGGCAAACACAGTAGGTTTGGAGAACTGAGAAATTAGAAAGCTTCTGAAGCCCTCTGTAGGTAATAAGAATCTCACAAAGGTTCCTCTCTCAGGAGACAGAAGCAGAGCATGGTGGTTGGCCCTGTGTATACCCCACTGAGGTCCGAATCTGCTAATCTATCTATGACTAGCTGAACAATCAAATAAAATGAAATTTCCAGCCTGGTCAAGCCGTACATGGGTATCAAATTTCTCTTGTCTTGGGAACAGCAGAAATGAAATTTCAGCATGAAAAAAAGTCCTTCAGTACCTCACAAAAATCAATAGGAAGCAAATTACATGCTGAAGTTAAGAGCCTTGGGCTTTGGTACTTCAAAAGACACTTATTTCAAATTATAGACTGGTCTGGAATTATTCAAGCTCATCCTTCATCTTAATAGTATCTATAGCATGTACTTAAGCCTCTCTCATGATGTAAATTAATTTCATGAGGCTAAAACCCAAGGTTCTTCATGCTTTGTCAATCACCATAGAAGCCACTGTAACTGTGAAATCAATCTCCTTTTATCTTCTTACACATGTATCCCTCTTTATAGGTGCAACAGTGCACTTAGAATTTGGCATGCATATATTCAGCATAGTGTTGCCATGAATTTTCCATGCTGTGAGACCAAACCACCATGATTAGTTTTGCTTTTCTCCCATTACTGGGCAATTTCAATGTTTCTAAATGTCATCTACTAATATTAAAGCTAACAGTAACACCTGCCACGGAGGGCTCCTTTACTCAACCCAGCACAGACTGCCCTTTGGTGTTACTCATTTACCTCTCACAACAACACATAATGTGAAAATAGGGAATTTTACGGAGTGGTTTCCATGTGCCGGACAGTGTGCTAAGTGTGATGCATGTTAGAATTTTAATCTTAATAGAAACACTCTGAGACAAAGGTTATTGCCGTCCCTATTAAATAATATGGAAACTGAGTCCCAGAGCCCATCTCAGACACAGAGATGGTAGAGAGCCACATACCGAAATTCAAGTACAGCCCATCCTGCATCACTACTCCACTGAAATGAGCATTTCAACACATGGCTTTTTAAATATGGAGTGTTTATCTAGGTTAATTAATATAGAAGTGAAGTTACTAAGTCAAGGTAATAAATAGTGCTTATTGATATACATCATCAAATTCATTTTCAAAAATACCTTGTCAATTTATAGGCCACAGATAGAAAATAAGATTCCCATTTTTAGCTCCTTTACCAACCCTGCCTGTTGTGATTCCTGAAATCTAATATGTAGCAGCATCTTGTTTCACTTTGTCTTCTTTATTACCCTTGAGGCTATTTCTCTAAAAGTTTATTTGCAAGTTGTATTTCATCTTTGGAAAAGGGGGGAATATTTTCATGAGCCTAGTGTATATTCTGGTGGGTGGATATGCCCTTTCAAGATGAAAAATAATACTTAAGAAGCTAGACATGGCTTGCTAAAAATAATAGTGAAGCACAAAAGGAATAATGCCACATTTTGTCATAAACACTTGTCAACATTTATATAATAGTATGTCATCTGAATTTTGGGTGATCCTTTTTATTCTTCATACTTCTTGATATTGTTAGAATTTTCTGTAGTGAACACATAGTATCCTTATTAAAAAACAGATTCGGGGGGGAAAAAGTATGGCTGTACTTTGGTCTGCTTTTCTGTTTGTATCCTAATACAAATCACACTTGATCTTAGCCACAAGGCAGAGGAACGATCCTACTAGAAATCAATGACCTAAAATCCTTAATTTCAGCAGAATAAGAGCAGATTGAAAGTTCTTGGGGATGACACATAATCGTGGAGATTTTCAAGTTGTCCTGTGTAAACTCAGGACATGCTCATGTTGCACCAGGCAAGGGAGGATGATTCAGAAAAGTCTCCTTTTTCTCATTTTCATTCTCATAACACAAGGGCATTTGGGGGGACATGAGCTTAGCTGCTGACAGGCCCTCCTGTCAGTGAAGAGCCAACAAATTCACCCCAAGAGCAGAGCACCTGTCTTTATGGTTGGTTTGTATATCTGCAATTTCCTTATTTACCAGTTATCTCATTGGTTCAACCCATGAACCAAATATTTCTATATAAAATGTCACTAGAGAGTAAGATAGAAGAGTTCCTCTAGAGAGAGAATGCAGCTCTTTTAAACTGGGCAGAACAAATGTATACTTTACAAGCTCCTGGGCCAGGAGTTCTGAGCATCTTTTCAGAAAGGTGGACAAGAGATGCTCCCTCTTCAGGTTAGAGAGAAATGTTTTTCCCAAGTCCCCTAATATTGAATTCTGTGGTTTTTATTGCAATTTACTCAAAAGGGAATAGTTAAATCTTATACTCTAGCAAAAAAAAAAAAACCCTGGATAAACAAAGAAAAATTATATAACATTTTTAAATACTTCACTCAAGAAAGTCTCAGGAAGGGTTTCAGTGGGTAAGAGATTAAATGTGGGTGAGATGGACAATTCGATTAACTGGTACATTTCTGGAAAGCTTGGATATTTTCTCAAAGTTATATATTTTTTACAGCCTTTGAAAGCACAATATTCTGGGAACTGTACATTCAATCAAAGTTTAATGTATCAGAATTTGGAAGTATTAGGAACTTAAATTGTCTAGGATCATAGCAACATGGATACCACAGCCAGAGAATTCTACCTCTACAAGTGTACTGAACAAAGAGAAACCTGGTTATGTAGAGTAACAGGACAAGATAGCCACAGGACACAATCACATGTATGAAATGTTCTCCACCCTGTAACATGGAACAATAGTTACTACTTTCCAGGAGAGCAAAATCTGCTTCCCATTACTCCACTGTCCCCAGTCCCACCCCTCACTTCAGAGTGGCCAGCCTTCCTTTGATCTGTTCAATGGATTTGTGTCCAGTAGGTTCTATGTGCAAAATTATACATCTGCTGCTAAATGAAAGTTTTTAAACCACTGGCCTAGATCAATACTCTATTTTCTGAGAACAACAATCTCTAAAGAATTCATTTAGGAAGGTTGTATGTATAATTACAATGAAGTTGATTAAAACATGGATTTGTTTTTTCTCCCTCTCAGTTAGATATATTTCTTCTGACCAATTAAGTTAGCTAAAAGGTTTCAAATTAGCTCTTTCTTCCATCAGGGAGGACATTCCAAACGTTAGTGATGATAAGAGTTAAAGTGACTAAGAAGTCTCAAACTTATTCCTACTTTGGCATGTTACTATTTGTCATTGGACAAATAATTAAATTTAAACATATCTGCCTATACTGAAAAAATTATTTTTGAAATATGGGTAAAAGACCAATCATTTCCTGAAACAGGTTCTCTCCTGTGTATTCTACCATCCAGTGTGGTCACCAAACCCCATATAAAATGTAGAAGTGCATACAGTGCCATAAAATGATAGAGATTCTGAACAAGAAAATTCTACACATTAAAATTCTTCCATTGTGTTGATCATTTTTTCCCCATGCTTTTGTTTCATATTTTCATATCTATATATTCAGTAAGAAATTGAGACGCAAACCATGTTAGGGATGTGGCTCCATGGTAGGGAATTTACCTACCATGCCTGTACCCTGGGTCGACTTTAGCACAACAAAATAATAATGATGGAGGGGGGAGATTTAAAATTGATAAGAACCTTGCTGGTACACAAGGTTCACATGAGGATATTTATTACTCTATAAGCAAATCGTACTCACAGGATTTATCTTTACAGCATTGTTAGAGATGGGTGGTATGATTTTCACAGTAGCTTTAATATTATCTTGGAAGGGGATGTGTTACAGAGAATGGCTAAATGACTTGCTCCAGGCAGGACTAAAAGCTGAAACTAGAATTCAGGGCCTTTGCCTTCTAGCCCAGGGCACATCCCACTGGATTATGCTGACAATCTGCTAATGAAAATTTAATTCCTACAATTCAGGTTAAGACGTTTACAACTATTTAAATACTCAGCTCCAAATGAGTACAGTAGTATCAAGATGTTACATATAATTTTAATAGGAAAACTGCCAAAAGTAGCAAGGAATGGCAGGGAAGCCTACAAAAGCAAGAGCTAAAGTGAATGTTCCACACCACAAGTAAATGACTTAGCAAATTTTGATCTCACTCTCTTCTCGCTGGCATCTGTCCCCTTCTCACCAATGCTCCACAGGCACTACACAGACACCATCAACAAACTCCACAGTAGCCTGAGTGCTTCCAGGTATTTCTAAAATAAATGCTTTTTATTAGGGAGAACAAACATTTTTTTACATGCACAAATCATAACACGCCACCTGTTGCATTACTGCAACACAAACTCCACTGTGCTATATACAACCTAGTCAATAGAATGGAACCCAGACCCCCTGCCCCCCCCCCCCCACAATTCCCCTCGTGGCTCTTCCAGGCACTGTCCTTGCTGTCAAAGTGTGAATATGCTGATGTTCAACGCCATAGATGAGTTACACCTCTTGGAAAACCTTTATACCTTTGGAATAATGCAAAACATACAACCTTTTGTCCAGGTTCTTTGACTCAACACTATATCTGCAAAAAAATCACATTTTTGTTGCATATAACAGGTTCTTCATTCAGTGCTGCATAGATTTCATGATGGGATTATACAAAAATCCATTCTACCTATGAAGAATATTTGGGTTGTTTCCAGGTTAAGGCAATTGTGAATAACAGTGCTATGAACATTTTGTACATGGCTTTTGGTGCATACATGTATACAATGCATGCACACATTTCTTTTGGGTATATTCCTGAAGCAGGAATGTCATAGGACTGTATTTTTTATTCATTAAGTTTATTGGTACCTTTTAGGTATACAATATGATGACATTCATCATTGGGAATTTGTACCTTTACATGATATATCTTGATTCTTATTTTTTTCCCCATTCCCCTGCCCTCCTTTCAAGCCCTCCACCCCTCCCAATTAACAAAGATTTTGTTTCCATTTTTTCCTTTTCTCATATTTATTCTTTTCCCTTCTCCCCCCTCCTTCCCCTTTGAACCTTTTCTTCCCATTTCAAATTATCTATTATACATTTTGATCCTTATTTACGCTTTCAGTTTCTCATACCATAGAAACTATTCTGTATTTACATATGTGTCCTATTTATTTCACTTAAGAGTATGACCTCAATGTGCATCTATTCAGCTACAAATGTCTCTAGTTTCTCATTCTTTATGGCTGAGTAGTACTCCGTTTTTTTGTTTGTTTTTTTTAAACTTCTCTATCCACTCTCCAGTTGATGGGCAATTGGGCTGTTTCCAAGTTTCTCAAAAAACTAGGATTAGAAGTCCCATTTGAGCCAGCTATTCCCCTGCTGGGTATCTTCCCCAAAGAATTAAAAGAATCATACCCCAGTGATATATGTGCATCCATGTTTATAGCAGCACAGTTTGTAATAGCTAAAACTAGGACTGTATGTTTAGCTTTAGTCCATACTGAGAGTTTTCTAAAGTGGGTGCACCATTTTACAATCCATTGGCATGTCCTTGCCAACAATTTGTTTTGTGGTTTTTTCCAGTTATTTTTTCTCATGACCAGTGGTGATACCTTATTGCAGTTTTAATATACATTACCTAGGCATCTAAGATTGAACATTCCCATACACTTATTGTCCATTTGTATACCCTCTTTTATGGTCATTTCCTACTGGATTGTCTTATATATCTGTAGGTAGTCTTCATTCTGGACATAGGCCTTTGAATAGCTATAGGTGTATCTTCTCTCATTCTACCCTACCTTTTATTTTCTTAATGTTTTAATTAACAGAAGCTTTTAAGAAATTATTTTGGACCTCAAATTCATTAATATATTCTCCCTTTCAGGGAGAATAACAAAACTGTTTTATAGTTACAATTCCAGCTATTATCTATTGTAATTGTTTTTTCTATAGACTGCTACTTAGGGTTGAGAAGTTTTATATGCATATTCCATTGGCCCCGCCTCATTTCTTGAACAGACCACTCTGTCCTTCGTTCTGTAGATGAAAGCATAGCTTTCATATGAAAATGTTGACCTGGATCAAAGACCCAAGATTTTAGGACTTTCATTCACCTCACTTCATATCTCCAACAGCAATATGGAAGCCTAAGTCCAAAGACAAAAGCCTTCTCAATTTTGTCACTTCATCAAGATACACAAAACTGTTCTATTTCCTGACTGACTGGTAAGCTGTAGACAACAGAACATGAGGAAATGATTGCTAAATCATCTCAAAATGAAATGATTATAATGTCATTTTATACTACAATGCACAGTTTATGTGCTTTTCAAAGCCCATTTTTAAAATTTCATTTAAAAAACATCCCAACTTCATTAACTCCACATCAGCTATTCCAAAGAGCTGTCCAGAGGAACATGGGCTGGCTGCATGAGTTAAAGATAATCAGATTTCTGCAGGGCAGCTTTCTTGGCCTGTGATACCCTTATGAGCAGTAAGCACTTCTAAGGAGAGTATTCAGTCCTTGGACTGTCTTAAACCACAGGTGCCTTTCCACCTAGTACACAAGGGCAGTTAGGACAAGGTCCTGAAAAGCCTCATAAGGAAAACAATAACCTCTAGAAATGATGATTTTCCTAGTCTACTTTTAATATAGTCAACGTATTAATTTTTCCTTTATATTTTATCTATCTGTAATGTAGTCCAATATATTATTTTTCCTGTGTGTCTATTGCTTTTTATTTCTTGTTTAATACTTTTTGTAGGAAACACATGTTATATGTTAACCCCCTCATCCTCTGGCTCCCCCAAGACTTTAGTCATACAAGTCATGGGTATGAACTCAGACTGTTGGATTTCTTTCTTCCCATCTGATTTTCATTTATAGGATATCAATCTCACAAATATATCTTAAATGAGTATCATATTGACATTTTCCTACCCATAGGGGACCTTAGTATCAAATTTCTCAACTATCTAACTCAAAGCTGGACCTGAAATTCCAACCTCTTAGTAATGTTATGGAGGTTCACCTTTTATTATGAAACCTTGATGTAAAAGGACATCAAGGACTTCACGAACAGTGAAGTTCTAGATGGGACAAGGTAGAAATGATGGTTATAGTGACCAAAAAACCAAAATCTGCCAAGTTCATTTCCATTCCCACTGGGAATTCTGGCGACAGCACTGGTACAAGGCATAGCCTCAGGGACCGACCCACACATGGCCTCACAGGAGCTCTTGTCTACTTGGGGACAACATCTGGGTCACCAACATCCACAGTTTAGTAATAACCCACCAGCAGGGGTCAGTCTTGGTCATTAACAGGAGCCAAAGGCCTCCTCTAGCTACATAGCCACACTGGGCATGCTCTGAAGTTGCTGAGTGACACTGTACAACATGCAGGGCATGGTGTCTTCTCTAGTCACCAAAGCACCCATTTCCTATCTGCTCAATACCATATTTAATACCTATAGAAATTTGTTGCTTTATATACCAGTGAGTAGATACTAAGCTAAATAACTGATCACACTGAGTTGACTGTATCACATGTATAGCCTCCTCCTTTCCCCTGATATTTACTTATCATAACAAAGAAGATGGTCTTCCCACATTTCACAAATTAATGCAGGATACACACTCCCTTGCAATGGAAAATGCCTAAATATTATATACTATGACAATTATATTTTCTAATATTCCCTGTGCGGCTTTAGTTATCTATGTGGGAAGCTTCTTTTTTCTATCCAAATGATACAACATCTTTTCACTAAGCATCATTTCCAAACACCCTATTTCAAAGTCCTGAGAGGCTGCTGTGAGGCTAACATTCCGAAGACTTGGGCACTCCTGGGACTTATCTTGAGGTAGCATCCCAACTCCTCAACAATATAGCCACCTGGAGTGAGACTAGGAAAGCAAAATCTGATGTCAAAAGTGTAGACTAAGCGCAAGGTCCTGAGTTCGATCCCCAGTACCAAAAAAAAAGTGTAGACTAAAGAACCTATTTGTGCTTCAAATTTGAGGCTCATTTAAGACACACTGCTGAATTAAATAGTTCTGCTCTAATAAATGACATTTCCCATTGGTAGGCCACAACTATATTTATATAAGTTAACTTTTCTTTAAAAAAAATTCCCACATTGATCAAAGGCCCCTAAAATATAAAATTTAGGAAGAAAAAGATTTCATTACCCAAAAGTAGAAAAAGCTGTTTCTAAAAACTATATCTGGCACTGCGGCCTAATTCAACTTCTGGTCAGAGAGCTCCTGAGGGGCAGAGATGTTCAGGGATGTATCCATAGACTTCTCTCAGGAGGAATGGGAATCCCTGGACTCTGATCAGATGAATTTATACAAAGAAGTGATGTTGGAGAATTTCAGCAACCTGATCTCAAATTTTCCAATTCTAAGCCAGCTGTGATCTCATTATTGGAACAAGGAAAAGAGCCCTGGACAGTGGACAAAGAGCTGACCAGACGCCTGTGTTCAGACAACATGGCAGCTCAAGGAAACAGAAGTTTTAAGATAGTGTCCAGGATGATCACAAGAAATTATAGGACCAAGTTCAATCCCCGGTACCAAAAAAAAAAAAAAGAATTATAGGGAAGAAAAGTCGATGTTGCTGCATTAATTTTCAAAAGGAAAATTAAAGACAGTAAAGAAGTTCTACTTCACTGATTTCTGCATGAAACATTTCTGAATTATAAGACCCATATAAAGAGCATTACATCTAATTTGCTTCAAGATAGTTTAAACAAGACTAGGAAAATATGAGCAATGTACAATATACCAGGGAAACACTATGCTTTGTTAAATAGCGTGCAGAGTTATCAAGTTTCTAGAGTTTTGTTTACCCAATGTCAGGTGCTTAAATTACTCCTTAGCTTTAATGTGTTTCCAACAAAGTAACTCTTTTTAATAAACTTTTGGCTGACATACCTAAATAAATAAATAAATAAATAAATAAAATAAAAACTATATCTTCTCGTCTTCACAGGCCTTTCTTCCAACAAATGATTAATTTTACTGAAATGCTAACTGGTGCTCATTTAAAATATATTCTGTTTCCTTCTCCCTAAAACATATAAAATATTTCCAAAGCAAACAGTATCTACCGGCTTCTCACCTTTGCATTAAATAAACCTCAACAGAGAATAAAGTGAGGGAACCTAGAGAAAAGCAACAGGCTCAATTGGCCTCTTTGCTGAGACTGAATTATTCTCTAAAACAAAGAATCCAGGAATGAGCACTAGATTGAAAAGCAGCCCCAGGAGATGGACATAAGGATGGTACCTTAGCCCAAAAGCAGTATGCAGGGACCCCAGAACAAGCTGTCCAAGGACTCTGGACACCCCACTTCACCCATTCTTCCTCTAATCTCCAGCAACAAGAATCTGTCTAAACCTTAAATCTGCAGCATCTTCAGGGTCAGTTACAAACAACTGAGCAGGTGTGATCCTTCTTGAAGCTCCTGTTCTAGTCCCAGCATCTTATCCCTGACTCTACTATACATCTCCTACCACAGTCTCTTTCCAGTCTTCAGCATGCACAGGTGTTGGGAGACCCTTGGAAAACGTAGGGACCTCCTGGTGTCAAAATGAAGCTAAAAATGATGAAATAACTATTGATTTGTAGTTTTAACTTCCTGCCAGTGGAATTTCCCTACAGAGTCCCATATTATAATTCTAGAGCCACAATTTATATTTTACTGTAAGGCTTTAACCTATACCCTGGATTAAGACTCAAGAAGAGGCTAGGTGGGTGCCTCAGAAAGCATGCCTCCCTGGGGATTGCTGGTGGAAAAGGAAAAGGTCAAGAAATGTAAATGGAGAAGACACAATGCAAATTGAACTTTAGAGCAACCCTGATGTGCACAGTGCCCTTGACACTACAAGAAGATAAATACAGAGATGCAACGATTACCTATTTCCATTTTACAGATGGAAAACTGAGAGCTAAAAGTTAAGGAACTGCCAAAAGTAACACTGTAAAAAGTTCTGGGGCCACAATTAGCAGCAGGTCTTTTTAACACCAAAGCCTCTTTTCTCTTTACTAGGCATCAGTCCTTTTAAAGTAGAGCCATGGTAGAAAAAAAACATGCCAAAGTAATTCCATGATATTCACTAACATGCCCTAAAACCCATATGGTCATGAGTATCTTTCAATTGCTCACTAATCTCAAGTGCTTAAACAGTACTCACACATAACACAGTAAGAATCCAATAAATAAACACCATACTGTATATTGAAAGGAGCATAGTAAACAAAGGCTAAGCAGTATTTTTTTCTACAGCAGCATTGCCTAATAGAAACATAATGGGAGCCACATTTTCTAGCAGCCTCATTAAATAGGTAAAAAGAAACCAACACAACTGATCTGAATAATATATTTTACTTAGTCCAACAGATCTACACTTCTATCTTTCCATATATAATCAATGGAAGACTTTATGAATATTTCACACTCCTTTGTTTATATAATATCTTTGAAATACGGTGTGTGTTTTTCAGAGAGAATGTGTACATCTCTATTTGGACTAGCCACATAGCAACCACTCAGAAGTTTGTGGCTTCATAACAGACAGAACAGCCGTACAGTAGATTATTCAGACCCTAAATCAATAGGACCCTCCCCCGCAAAACAATATTTACCTTGGTCCTTCCAATCTCATGACATCAAGGGCCAAACATACAGAAAACTAAAATTTTAAAGCTAATAGTACTTAGAAGTAAGCAACATACCTTTAGTAGATGAATGGATAAACAAAATGATAGCACAGTCAAACAATGGAATAGTACTCTGGGATAAAAAGAAATGAACTATTGAGCCATTAAAAGACACACCGAAATGCATACTGCTCAGTGAAAGATGAAAATCTGAAAAAAACCCTACATACTGTATGATTCCAATATGACATTCTAGAAAAGGCAAAACTACAGAGACAACAAAAAGATTAGTGGTTGCCAGAAGTTAGGGAGAAGGGATGAAAACACGAAGTGAATTTTTTGAGCAGCAGAATCATTCTATATGATTGACACAAGTGGTCATCTATATGATGACACAAGTGGTTCTTCCATCCATTACACATTATAAAAACCTATAAAATGTACAATACCAAGAGTGAACTCTAATATAAACAAACTATGGACTTCTGTTTATATTCTATAAGTTGTAACAAAGGTACAACATTAATGAAAGTACGATGTTAATAATAAGGGAAAATGAGTGTGTCTGGGGAGGTAGGACTGCTATCACGAGAACTCTGCGTTTTCCTATAAAAATGGCATCTCTACAAAGTAAGCTTTTTTTTAAAAAAAAAAAAGTCTTACAGAATGAAATAACTACTATAATTATAGGTGCTTTAAAAGGAAATCATAGAGAAAGGCCATTATTCTACTGTGAATTAAAAACACACCAAACTATTCTGTATAAATTTTTACCAAGATAATTCATAGGTTCTCACTCTAACCAGGGAGAATGTATGTACAAGATAGACACACGCCAGTCACAGTGATTTCAGGCAGGAATTGGCCTGTAGGGCTAAATCATGCCTCTGGTGCTAGTGCCCAGCTATATGCTTTAGATAACTGTCCTCTCCATCCTCAGTTTGATCATCTCTACAATGAGGAGAAAATAATTTTTAAAGGTTATTTCATTTAGAGCATTTCTCACAGGATGTAGCACATAGTGTTTTAAAAATGTTTGCTCTTACAATTATTAGTTTCACATACACTGGAATATCTGAGAACGCTGGCTGGTAGGATGGGGCACACAGAAGGCTTACAGAACTTAGAATCCTGGCAGTGACCAACTGGTAAAGGATATAATACACCACTCAAGTGACTTTCCTTTTGTTTGTCTGTATCACACTGGAGTTCCCTCTAATGTCTCTTCAAGGCCTCCTCCAATACACATCTCAGTAACTGCTATTCCCATCTATAGCTCTAAGCAAGAAGGGATGACACTGTGGTTGCCATGCTAACAAAAATATTGATGAGTTTAGCAACATTTGCAGAGTGAAAGTCCTACAGATACCTCTATTTTTTGTTTTACTTAAATTTTTCATTGGGTTAAAACATGCATAACATAAAATACACTATTTTAATTACTTTTAAATCTACAGTTCTACACACTGGATACATTCATATTGTTCTACAGTCATCACTATTGATCACCTCCAGAACTTCCCACCTTCCCAATCTGAAACTCTGTGCTCATATGCTAATTTTTTTTTTTTTGTACCAGGGATCGAACTCAGGACCTTGCACTTGCAAGGCAGGCATGGCACCACTGAGCTAAATCCCCGGCCCTAAACACTAATTCTTAATCCCCTTTAATCCCCTTTCCCTTCAGGTCCTGGAAATCACCATTTTACTTTCTAGGATTTTGACTACTCTGAATACCTCATTATCAGGAGAATCATATATTTGTTCTTATGTAATTGACTTTTTCAGATAGCAAAAATGTCTTCAAAGTTTATCCATGTTGAAAGATATTTCAGAATATTTAAGACTGAAAAATATTCTATTGCATGCATAGACCACATTTTGTTTATTCAGTCACCAGACACTTGGATTGTTTCTTTTACCTATTGTGAATAATGCTGCTACGATCATGGGTGTGCAAATATATTTGAGATCATGCTTTTGGGTTCTACATCTAGAAGAAGAATTGCTGGAGCATATGCTTTATCTACTTATTTATTTTTTGCAGTCTTTGGGATTGAACCAAGGCCTTGGGCATGCTAGGAAGGTACTTTATCACGGAGCTACATTCCCAGTCCAGACATGTACCTTTACTTTTAGGACAGGCATTCTCCCTGGATGTAGACATGACACACACCAGATGAGAACATAAAGTCAAAAGGATTCACTTTCTTTAGACTAGAAAAGAGTCTCAGTGGCATGATGAAAATGTGGGGCTAACCCATCTTTCAGGGTGTAAGGTGGCTTCTCTCAGCCTGTACACTTGTCATCTTTACAACTCAAAGCAGTACTGAGCTGTACTCTATGTCAGTTTAACACACTGACAAGGAAGCTGGAATTCTGCATGAAAACAAGCTAATGAATTCTGCATTCAAGATTTTAAACTTCAGTTTCACTGGTAATCACGAGATCTTTCATTAATCTTGAGTAAATTAAAATGCCTGTGAAAATGATCATTTCTGTGCATCTACCCTGTTAGTGCTTTATCAGATTAATCTCATTAGTTTAATTTAACAGGCTTCAGAATCATTTAAAATGATGTGTTTTGAGGAAAACAGTCGCTCTGGCCCTCCACAGGCCTACCTCGTAGGCAGTCAACTCCCTAGTACTTCAAACCCCAGCAGGTTGCATTTGAGTCAGTATTTCAACGGGAAACTTGCAGGGAAAAGCTGGAACAAACTGGAAGTGAGCAGGGATGAAGGAGCACTGGCTTGGGAAGGCAGCTGATGTGTCCCTAGACCACTGGCTGATGTCCTGAAGGGACAGGCTGGGCCAGACCCCCCAAATCCATACAGCATCTCCTACCTGTGAGATCTGAGACTAAAGCCAGGCTTGTCCAGCAAAATGACCTTAAGTGTCTTGGAAAACCTCCAATGCCTGTGACAACTCAGAGCATGTTAATAAAAAATGCCAGAGGCGTGGTTGGTAATATCTTTAAATTCTCCAGGTGATTCTATTGTACAGCCTGGTTTTCAAACACAGAGTTAGGTGGAAACACGGTCTCTAGATGGTATTACAGAATTTACAAACTACTTTCTCATACGTTGCCTCCTTTACTCTGCTCAATATAGATGGATTGCTGCTGTTATTCTCAGTTCACCGATGAAGAAATAAATGGGTTGTCTGGGGGACAGGGTGACGTGCTCAAGTCCCACAGCACAGACTCAGCACTACATCCTAGCCCAGAGCTCTTCTCACTACACCATGTTGCTTCATAATTTGGAAAAACTCCTTGGCACTAATCAGGAATTCCCTCTAAAAATGCACTGGGGACAGGTTTGAAACACAGACAATCTTTTTTTATTTTTCTAAGTCTGATCAGCAATGTTTATACAAGATTTCTCATTTTTCACAGAACTGTCTTTGATTTTAGTATGTATTTCACATTTTAAATTGTATTCACGTTTGCTCATTTTCTGCATTTCCTTTGGCCCATTGAGCACTTTCCCAAGAGTGTTTTCACAGTCCTGACTGGACCATTCCCCTCTCCCTGGCATGAAGAATACCAGCATCTTCTTCAAGTCTTTGGAGGGAAAGCCCACCTCTGCCACCAAGTACACACACCCCTTCAGTACTCCTGTTGTGGAGACTGACCTGCTGCTTCTTTGGGACAGCTCAGTCTCCATTCTGAGGAACAGCCACCATCCTGAATTAAACCTCAGCTCCAACCTGCACCAGTAATCATTCAGCAGCAATGCCCCAGCAGGCCGCATTACAGCTCAACGCTTATTAAAAGAAAAGGCAGGGCCGGGGATCTAGCTCAGTGGTGCCGCTGCCTGCCTTGCAAGTGCAAGGTCCTGAGTTCAATCCCCGTACCAAAAAATAAATAAATAAATAAATAATAATAATAAAAGAAAAGGCAAAAGTGACACTTGAAGATGATATATATTCCAAAATCTATCTGCCCCAGTGGCCAGGACTCATTAGATCTGAAACTTTGGGTTTTCACATGAGACTAGAGCTCAATTACCACAGTGCACATACAAGGGAAATTGTCTTGGTAACATTAAGATTCCATTTGTAAGCTGTTTACTTGAAACAGTACTGGGGTTTTGACAGGCTTAAACCTTAAACGAATTAATTCTGAAAGGATTTTAAAAAATTAGACCCTAGAAGGATTTAATGAAGACTCACAAAAGTATCACTCAAAATTCTCAATAAAAGGAAGTTCACCTTAGCAGATGGTTTCTCTTTAGTCCTGATGCTCAGTGACTATGTGTCTTTTATATGAATAATTCATGCCTCTCTGAGCCTGTTTTCTAAACTCTAAGCCCCATGTCCTACAGGGTTTGTAAAGCCTGGCCCTGCTCTTATATTCTCCGAGTCAAGGACCCCACTGCCCAAGTCGCTCACGATCAACCCCAAGGGTTGAAAGAGACTCAAATGAGTTCATCACTGGGATGTTCCTTGTGAGCCCCAGGGGCAGCCATCATATTTGTTCCAGTGTGCGGCAATACCGAGGGAGAGGCCTTCCAGCAGAAAGTTTTTCTCAGCGCTCTTGGTCTCACCAGCTATGCTCCACTTTGCCCAAATTGGGCCTGTTTTTCCTCTAGAACGCTGGCTTCAGTCATGAACTGAGGAGTACACCCTGCCTGAGGGTTCTGTTCTGAGCAGCACAGTCAGGCAAATGACCCACACTGGGCCTGGAGCTGAACCTTCTCACACATCCTGTCTTCCTGCCACTGGCCCAGGTGTGGGCTCTGGCATCCTTGCCTCAAGCAACTGCACTGGGCCCTGCTCTTTTTGAGAGTGTTGGATTTCATACCCATTCAAAGAGTGATTGTGGGATCATGAGGGATATGTCTAAGAAATGTCAGCAGGAAATCTTCTATTGTAAGTAGAGTGCATGAATAAAATATATTACTAACAATTTTAGAATCATAATTTGTATCAAATTGTCTTTGTGCAACCTGCTGCACAGAGAAAAGTCTCTGAATAATTCATTATGTCCTTCCCCAAATCCCTTAAAAAACTCAGAGACACTGTAAATAATATTCTATTTCTTAGGTGAAAAAACAATCACATAAATTATGCAGTTAGATGGAATTTCTGGGTCCTCCCAATCCCATTTCTTACCAATTGAAAAAACCCCCCCTATCACAGGACAGCGTGAAAGTACTCATTTGGTCTCCAAAATCTTTGTGAAGTCCAGAGGCTCACAACTTCATGAAACCACTAAGTTCAATTATCAGCAGCTCCAAAGGCCTGGCAAATTTGTTCCTACATTGACCCAAGCTAGTTTTCTCATCCCCTTTCCTGGTCCTATGGGGTTCTTCCTTGAGCAGCTTCCCCTCTTCCACATCTGGCTGCCTTTCAAGGTCTAAAGACACAGCTCTGAGGTCTTCAAATGTTCTCTTCTTTGGTTAAATATTTCAATTCCTTTAGCTCCAGGAGCCAATTCTTTCAATAATATCTTTAATGTCTTATGAATCAAAATGGAATTGGATAGTATTTGTCACCTAATGCCCATGAAGACCATTATCTTGGCCAAAAAAAAAAAGAAAGAAAAGAAAGGAAAACAAAAGAAGAGAAAGACTATTTTCAGAGCACAGGTTAACTGAGTTGTATATGACTCCAGGTGAAAATGCATATTTTAATAGATGTTTTCTGGTGATAACACTAAAACCTTGAAATTTTAAAGTACCTTGCAGTAAAAGAATCAAATGTGTTCACGATGGAAGGCTTTCGGGTGATAGACTGAAACACGATGCCTGAAGGTGTTCTTGTGAGCTGGCAGCTCAGGTGCAAAGAACCCCAGTCTAGGGAGGTGGCTCCCCAGATGGCTCACCCATTCTGAGCCATGCTCCATGGATGCCTTCCTTCACATGGAGCATCTTTCTTTTTAAAAAGTACCCGGGAAAATTCACTGGATAAACCAGAAGGCTCTGTATTTAATGACAGGAATAACACAATAATAGCAGCATTCATTGCCAAGGTATGACAAATGAAATCCTTCTTGGATTTGGCACATTTTTAATCACACCTAGAATCTGGACTGGAAGCTCTTCACTGAGGACAAATTAGTCATTCGTCAACTGTGATAGTTCACAGCAGAAGGGCAATAATTTTTAAAAATCCAAAAGACTTCTTGTCCCTGTCACTCAAATGAGAATCTGGGTGGAGTAGTTTTCCAGTAGTATAAGTGGTTCTTAAAGTACAACAAAGCCATCAGTCACCATGTTGCCTAGAAATTGCTTAAGATGGAATTAGAAATTGGGATTTCTATAAGATATACTTTCCAGGAGGGACATTTTATAAGGAAGGCATTTGTAAAAAGCAGATTCTATGGTATTGGCAAGGAAGCAGCAACCTTGCTTCTCTGTTCCAAGGTGCCCAAATAAAGTGGAGGTGTGTGCAACACACATTCTTCTTCCACAATGACTTTGAAGTAGGAAGGAAAAGAAATTCTTGGTGGTGAGGGATCTGCAGGTGGTGACTTCCACAAAGGAAACCATATGTTTGCTTCAGCCAAGAAGTCTAGTTACACAAAAAAGTAGTAGCCCTGCCTAAGCACTTGCTATGTTCAAAATGCCATGCTGGCTGCTCTGTAAGAAAATGTCCCTGCCTTCCAAGAACTGACAGTCTACTCAAGGGGCAGCAGACAGTCCCAACATGCTGGCCATTCCTATGTGAGGGGAGGCCATTCCTATGGGAGTCTCCTCCAACAGACCACAAAGCCTAGAAAACAAGGGGGAGGAAAAAACTTTTAACAGAGCAGTAGATGTCACGATCAAATTACCTTCAAATCCATGTATTTATTCACTAAGGTAAAATAGTAAAAGATTAGCCTACCTTTGGAGAATGAGTAGGATTTTAAAAGGTAGAGAAGAACACAGTTGTATTGGGGAGAGGGCACTGGGAGTGAGCTGTGACATGAGAAGAGTCAGAAATATTCTCTTCCACCTCAAAGGCCCCAACAGGAACTAGAAACATACAGCATGAGTGCCAACAGGAGCTCTAAGAATCTCCTGGCTCAAGGATGTCTTCTGCAGGTTTTCTACCCCAAAACTTGGGGTTTCATGGCTCCAGGCTCAAGCCAATCCTGAATAAGTTCAAGGATGCTTTTTGAGCAAAGTCTTATCCCTCCCCCAGCAGGCTCCTGGGACTCCCCTCTGAACAGAGGTATCTGCTCTCTCCCCTCTGTCCCAGTGTGCAGAGCATAGCCTTCTTGTGACAGGCCTGTGCTTCTCACCTCCTGAATTATCTCCCAGCTTGGACCACTTCAGCTCTCCATCAGTCTGCCCACATTCCACCCCAAGGTCCAATGCTTAGCTGTGAGCCTCCAGGAGGACTTTCCAGATCACCCCTGTCACATACTTCACCTTCTCAACAGTAAACTAGTACAAGCTTTCTATACTTCTCAGCTAATTCTCTGGCTCCCTGAGGAGTGGAACCACATCTTATACTTCTCATAGGCCCTGCCTGGTGCAGCACCTGATAATGAAGCACCATGGAAGATTCACTCATATGGACCTTGGCGGGGAACTCAATTCCTTGCCAGTGCTTTTCTGAAGGGCTGCATGAGAGTCCTCCCAGCCTGGTCACCAAGCCAGAATGAGTGACCCAAGAAAAAGAACAAAGGAGAAGCTACACTACCTTTTATACCTAGTCTCAGAAGTCACACACCATTACTGCCACCACAATTCATTTAGAGGTGAGTCACTCAGTCCAGTCCTCACTGAAGGTGATGAAATATAAGCTCCTTTTCTTGAAGGGAGGTGTCTTAGTCACTTTCCTCATTGCTAGGACAAAATACCTGACACCCACAACTTAAGGAAAAAGAGGTTTATTTTGGCTCACATTTTCATCCATAGTCAGCTCGCTCCAAGGCAGGACAGAATGGCAGGGATGGCAGAGGAAAGCTGCTCATGGCATGGTGGACAGGAAGCAGAGAGTGAAGGGAGGAGTTGGGGAGGGGGAAAACCTCTCCAGGCCATGTCTCCAATGATCCACCTCTTCAGACCAGAAATCACCTCCTGACAGCAAGTCAGCTAAACTGCTTCCATAATCCAGTCATTTCCAAAAGACCCACCTATGACCACCTGAGGCTTTGAGGGGACATCTAGATGTAAATCATAACAGGAAGAACATAAAAGACTTTATATAAATATTTCAAAACCACAGAGGGAAGCCCAAGAAAAACGTGGGAAGAAGGGTCTCAACAGGTGACAGATGACTCAACCAAACCATCTTCATATTTCTATTGTTTATTTTTTTAATAGAGAAAAATTTATTTGCTCCAACCACATGTGAAGATAGAAGATACAGGATTTAAGTGGAATTTACATTCCATTTAAATGGAAATTACAGCTTTTTATGGAATTACGTTTTTTTTCTTACAGCTGTAGATATTTATATATTCCACTAAAAAGACATACCTGAGACCACAGAACCAACAGGCTCTTCAAACAATCACATATAGATCTTGTTAGACATCACGGTGGGCAGCTTCTAGCTTGGCTCCTAGTGAGCTTGCACTTGCAGGTACTCAGGCCATGGTACAGTTTATTCTGAATGTGGGCTGGACCTAGTGACTTGCTTCTAACTAGTGGAATAGGGTAGAAGTGTTAGGCTGTCCTCTGTGTGATTAGGGTTGAAAGGCTGGGGCTCTAACCCTGTCTGCACTTCCTCTCTGTATCACCTTCTCAGTTTGTATCATTTGGGAAAGAAGCAACAACCCATGGAGGCAAGGAGTTGAGGGCCATCTCTGGCCAACAGCCAGAAAGGAAAGCAGGTCTCAGGCTAATAACAGCTGGGAGCTGAGCCTTCTCCTGAGTAAGCCTGGAAACAGATCGGTCCCGTCGAGCCGTGATATGACCACACTCCTGGGTCGGACCTGTGAGGGGCTCTGTGTCATAGGTTTCTGGCATGAATTTCTAACTCTCAGAAACTGAGAGGGAACAAATGCTGTTGTGTTAAGTCACCAAGTTTTTGGGGTAATAACTTATCTATCATATGGATCTATTGTTTATCCTGTACCTAAACACATATATTGTACACAAATCTACAGTATTCAGCACTGAAAGAAATCTTATAGTCTAAGTTTTTATAAAATAAAAAACCCTACATATTTTTTTAGAACTCAAACTATACACTTAACATCTATGCACTTCATTTGTGAATTAGGGCCAGGGATGTAGCTCAGTGGTGCCATGCCTACCTGGCAACCGCAAGGTCCTGAGTTTGACCCCTGGCACCAAAAACAAAACAAAACACATATATGTGAATTATAATTCAATGAAAAAAAGAAGAAAAAATAATATTCCTTCACTTAGCTCATGGATTTTCATAAAAACAAATTTCCTTAAAGTGGAAAACTCACTACTCTGCTATGTAAGACAGCCTTTGAGATGCCCCCTAGTAATGATTCTGCTACTGGTATTCATGTTTTTATGTAATACCCTGCCCTTGAGTTGGACCTTCATGGACTGGACCCAAAACTCACTTCAAAAGTACAGAATTCAGGGCCAGGGATCTAGCTCAGTGGTTCTGTCGCTTGCTTTGCAAGCGCCAAGGACCCGAGTTCGATCCCTGGTACCAAAAAAAAAAAAAAAAAAAAGTACAGAATTCAGAGTAAGCCTCCATAATTCAGAAATCTAAAATCTAAACTGTTCCAAAAATCTGAAACTTTTGAGCACCAACATGATATCAATGAAGTTTCAGATTCTGGAGTATTTCAAATAACAAAACCTGAAAATCTCTGAAATCTCAAACACTTCTGATCATAAGCATTTCAGAAAAGGGATACACAACTTGTATAACAAAAGTCACAGGATGTCTCCTTCCGAGATTGGGGCATAATAGGACTGTGGGTTCTGTCTTGTACTCTGTTGCTCACTCTGCTAGAAGCCAGCTGCCCTACTGGGAGCTGCCCCATGGCAAGTAAGTGAGAGAGGCCTCCACCAACAGCCAGCAAGAAATGAGGCCCTCAGCCCACCAGTCTGAGGTTGGGAAGCTGGTCTCCTCACACGAGGTCCCAAGACAACCCAGCCAACACCTTGATGAGCCCCTGGTACATAGCCAGCTCAGTTGGGTGCGTATTCCTGACCCAAAGCAACTGAGATAATAAACATCTGTTGTTTTAAGCCATAACATTTTGAGATAATTAATATATGCACATTAATACAAAATTGATTTAACTGTTAACTCATAAGTTGTGTTTTAAAACTGAAGATGCTGTTTAACAAGCTCCATGCTGGGCAACCAAATATATTTTCATTTGAAAAATATACACAACAACAGTTACCCCCACCAGAGAATAGAACAGTACAAGCTCCTCACGGGAAGATAGATGTGTCATCTCCTCATGCACCCATGCCTGCAACATGGAGGAAGCACTGAAGAAGAGGCCATGTGACATTTGCCAGGGCTCTAATGAGTTCCTTTGTGTGCCCAGGAGAAATCTTTTCTTATGTCTGTCCCTAATGCCTCCTTCAGGGTCTGATGGAACTTCCAATCACCAAAGCACTGGACAGTTTGTATAGACACTTAGCACATTCTCCCCAAGGACCTACAACCAGGGACATCTCAAAGGAAGCCCCTCTGCAAGAACATTCACTCAGAACCAGATGGAAGTCTAACTCTACTTCTTTTTATAAGGTCCTTTTAGTCCCGACCTTTCCTTTCTAATCATGACCATGCCTCTTTACTCAAGGAAAAGAGGTGACAACCACAACACTTTAGAATGAAATGGATGTCTGTTTCTTTGAGACACTGAGAAATACAGGGAACAAAATGATCCAGGGATTTTTTTCAAGTTGGTCCAAATGGATGTGCAAGTTCACAGGAAGCGTAAGTCTCTCTAGGGCTGGGGCTGTAGCTCAATGGTGAAGCACTTGCCTAGAATGCACTATTCCCTGGGTTTAATCCTCAGTAGTGTGAGAGGGAAAAATCTAAAAAGACACATTTAGGGAATTTCAAGGTAGCATGGGGAGAGGTGGCTTATGCTTCCAAAAACTTCATTTCTTCTAGATTTTATAATTCCTTTTACTTCTTGTTTGGGTTCCAAATGAGTTTTACCTGTGCTATCATTAGTAAGAAGCCACCCCAGACACCTCCAATAAAGAGAGGAGAATAAGAACAGAAATATAACAGGCAATTAAGGTTCTCTTTCTTGTAATTAAGAAATAAAACTTCCAGAATGGAATATCAGTGTCTCTCACTTTTCTGTCTCTCTCATCAGCAAGTGGTTTGCATTCAAACCAAATACTGTAAATGATTTGAGTAAGAAACACCCCATGGGAGGTTCAGACAAGAACCATACAAATGCTGTATATTAATTAGTATGAGATTTGTGGTTTCTGATTCCTTCATAACGCAGATTAAAAAGGAGTGTCCAGAACACAGACAAACCCATGGTTGTTCTTGCCTTGTGGCCTGGAGAGATACCACCATCTTCTGTCTTAGACATGAATCTCTTGAGAGGGGCTGGTCCTCCACTGAGTCTCTTTATTCCAAGACAGAAGGAAGCAACCTGCCAGACAGTGAGGCCCCAGCTGGTTCCCACCCAGCTTGTTGTCATTAGCCATAGAAGCAATTTAACATCTTTTCACTGCATAGAAGTTGAGCCCAGGCTCTGGAAAGAGGACAAAGGAGATCCTCCTCTATCCACACTCAACTTCATTAGTTTAGGCACATCAATCCATTGCTCTAAGCCTCAGTTTCCCCCTCTGTAAACCCTAACCCTAAATCGTTACACATCTTTTCAGGAGGGCAAGAAACATAAACAGTAGCTTTCCCAAAGGGAAGAGAGTGAGGAGCACCTTCACCTCACAAGCTGCATCAGTTCTGTGAGGTGTGGTGGAGTTTACCTTCCATCTCAGTGCATTCTGATATTTATTTTCATGGCTAATGAGAAATGTAAGTAGCAGTAGTTTTTGTTTTGTAATACTCTTTCACTATCCATTTCAAGGAAATCTCCTAATATAAGAGTCAACAAAATGTTCCCTTGGGCTACAGACCCACAGTTATAACTAGGCTTGGCTTGTATTATCTAATCAGAAAAAATAAAATCCTTTGAACATCCCATATTTAAAGAATGACTTGGGATTTGCAAACAGGCCTATAAAAGTGTAGCAACATGTTTTGCAAACTTGTAAGCAGCCACAATATATCATTAATGTCTCCCAAAGTTCTTAGTCAAAACTATCTGAAAGATCTTTGGCTAATTTCCTTATGGTAAGTACCTCAAAGTGCTAAATAAAATACCATAAAGTGGTTTCTTTGTTTGCAAACAAGTATTTCTCAAGGTAAATATTTGAGTCAAACTTGTGTGGTATAAAGGGTTCATTCTTTCCAACACCAAATGTGGAAATCACCATATTTTTAATCCATTTATGCTGAAGATAGCAATTTTTCATAAAATTCATATTTTTACCTAGAAAAATTCAAAACAAGACTTTGATGAGAAAACAATTTCATTATGTTCTATTGTTATGGGTATGCCAAAAGTGGAATATGAGGCATTGAAGCATTAAGCATCTGGAAAATATACTGATGTCCTTCTGTCAATATTTGAAATTATCAAAATAACTCTTGGTTTTCAAGTGCCTTTCTATGACATTAATACTGAATGGGCAAAGAGCTCATCCAGAGTGAACAAAATTAATCCTGACACCTACTAAGGGAAAGTTTAGTTATTGGGAAATAATTCCCAGTAAATGGTGAAACCCACTCATGGATAACTTCATTCAGGGTACATTAAATGAGCAGAGGCTGTGAGCCTGGTGCTATCTCTGCTGCTAGGAGCCTGAGATGACTCTTAGAAGGCCTCTTTCTTCTGCAGAAGAAGACAATTCTCAAATTATGCAGTGAAAAGTAACAGCAGCTGGGGGGAGGGAAGGGAGGGATCATCCATAGCAGGGCAGAGAAGAAGCCACATCAGACTACTGGGGATTCAAAGACTGCAGGACTCACCTAGGTTTTGAAAGGAAGATAAATGCTTGACAGGTAGATGAGGTGGTCAGGAGGGTCTTCAAGGTTCAGCATGAGCAAAAATGTGGAGGTGTGACACACTGAGCATACAATATATGAAGACGTGGACGTGGAACTTAGAGTGAAAGATGAAGGTAAGGAGGTGGATAGGGACAAGGCCATAGGAAGCCTTGAATGGCTCAGTAAACTGGTGAAACTGAGGACACAATGCAAGAAAAAACAAGGAGCTCAACTTAGTAGCAGTAGGATACAGAGAAGGGAAAAGAGACGGGAGATGCTACAGGGCCATAAAGTACTTCATGCTTGGCTAGAGATAAAGGGAAAATGTGCTATACACGATGTGGTACAATGTTATTGGAAGAGAGTGTAATTATTAAATATGTATATTATAAATCCCACAGTAAACATTGATGAAAAGACCAGAGGTATAGCTAATATTGTGGGCTGTGTCCACCCAAAAAGATATCTCAAAGTCTAAAGCACAGGTATATGTGAATGTGACCTTATTTAAAATAGGGTCTTTGCAGATGTAATCAAATTAGATAAGGTCCTACAAGCTTTAGGTGACCCTTAAATCCAAAAACTACTATTTTTATAAGGAAAAGAGATTTGGAGACAACAGGTTCACACATAAGGAAGATGACTGCATGAAGACAGAGGCAGAAGTTGGAACAATGCAGCTATAAGACAAAGAATAGAGTAGTAAGGGTTGCTGGCAACACCCAGAAGCTCAGAAGAAGCAAGGAAGTATTCTTCCCTGGACTCTTTACAGGGAGCATGACCCTGCCAGCACCTTAATTTTAGACATTTTGCCTTTAGATCCACGTGTGAATGTACTTCTGATTTTAAGACAGGCTGTGATAGCTTGTTACGGCAGCCCTAGAAACTAGTATAACTAGTAGGGCATTATGGAATTAAAAATAAGTAATTATCCCAAAGAAGGTGGGAACAAAAGAGCTGAATGTTTTTAGAAAGATGGTAGTGGATATTAAATGTAAATTCAATTGCGTGTAAATTAAAAATGATTCCATTACATATAAATGGTGCAATCTCCAGTTAAATGGCAAAGATTGTGACATTAAATAAAAGTAAGGCTCAAATGACATTCTGTCTACATAAAAATCATTTAAAATTTAAACACACAGATATGCTAAAAGTATAAGAAATTATATGTCATATTAACATTAATCTAAAAAGTTAGAATGGGGCCGGGGATTTAGCTCAGTGGTTTCGCCGCATGCTGCGCAAGTGCAAGGACCCGAGTTTGATCCCCGATACCAAAAAAAAAAAAAAAAAAGTTAGAATGGCTATACTACTATCAGTGAATTCTAGAGCAAAATTAACCAAGTAAGGCATTATTATCATACAAAATCTAACTTGCTTTCACTTAAGTAAAAATGATTATGATAAATTATTTTCCAATCCTATTATACATTAGTTATTTTGTATTTTCCACCAGCATTTGTTGAATAATTTATTTAGCAGGACACTTCAGCTCTGAATGTGATTCCTATAATGATCATATTTTTAAAATGTTCTTTACTTTTTGTATGTGTGGTTATAAAGTTGCTTAACTTCTGTGGCAGTTTGGTTGGAGTTTCAACTTGATTGGCTTTGGGATACACCCCAGGTGGAGCACACTTCTGCAAGCATCTGGGTGGGTCGTGGAGTTGTGGCCTTGGGGTCTGTCTGGTCCCTCGCCCCTCCCACTCTGGCTCTTTCCCTGCTCTGCTTCCCAGCTGCCCTAGGATAAGCAACTGTCCTCTGCCCCAGCCCCTCTATCATGCTGCTTCTGGCTCGGACCCGGCCCACCATAGACTGAAATCAGGAAGCAAAATAAACCTCTTCTTTAAGCTGTAAGTGAAGTGTGTTTTGTCCCAGTGATGGGAAAGTAACCAATACAACTTTTCTCCTTGGAAAAGGTAAATATAGCTAGTAACAAAAGGCAAATTTACATTGACAGAGACTCAGATGGTTAAATCTCTTTTTCTCATTAGTTATTCCTCTGGTCAAGCTCTGGTAATCTAGCTATGGTCAAAAACATTAGAATTTGGCACTGAGAAATAATGAATATGATGTTAGGATAAAACAATAACCTAATACCTTCGGAATTTAAAGTATACAGTGGATAGATAAGTTCTCCATATTTAACTCTTGGGGCATTGAAGAGTAGAAATAACATTTTTGAAGGCTCAGAGAGAAAAATCTTCCAACATTTGCTTATATCTAGGAAAAATGCCTGGCAATCAATAAATTTTGATTGACTTAAATCATGGAACCTTGGCCAGGTTAGTTACTATTTCTTTATCTGGGGCCAGGGATTTAGCTCAGTGGTTTCGCCGCCTGCTGCATAAGGACCTGAGTTCGATCCCCGGTACAAAAAAAAAAAAAAAAGAATATCAATTACTATTTCTTCATCTGTAAAATAGAGAAAATAATAGTAACACACCTATGGCAGTTGTGATCATTTACTTTAAAAATATATTATAATTTCTTTCTTTGAATTCAGAAGACAGAAAGTACTATAACAAATCTTTGTGTAACTCTTGTAAAGGAATAGCCATATTTTCTGTATAATTAAGTATTTTTTTCTTTTGGTACAGGGGATCGAACTCGGTAATTAAGTACTTTTATGTAATGCTTTATTTTCATTTTTAAAACCAGTATGCACACAAATTTAAAAATGTATTATAACCATCATGCTTTCTTAAATAGAATAAATCACAATAGATTCACAATTTCTTTTTTTTTTTTTGGTACTGGGGATCAAACTCAGGACCTTGAGTTTGCGACGCAGGCATGGTGCCACTGAGCTAAGTCCCAGGCCCCATTCACAATTTCTTAATGGTTACAGTAGTGACCCTAAATCAGTATTTAGTCTATTTGCCCACAGCAATGGGCTCGTGAGCTACGTGAGGCTCTTTTTCTACACCACGTACCCTGAGCTATCTTGTTTCTGTACAATCAAGACTGCTGAAGTTTCTGTACAATTATCAAGACTGCTGCTCTCAATGGGTCTACAATTTGCCAGTTTTCTCAGTTTCTGCTTCAGATATTTAACAGAAGAAAGCTAGCATATCAAGCTTCTTCTGGTAATGGCCTTTTCTATGATGTAGGGTGCATAGGCTTCATGATAGCTCATAGGACTGCTGAGTTTCTAGCATTACTCATTTTGGCTTAAGCACTGCACCATGTTGCCTCACATTAACTGTAGTAGACAAGCTGGAACTCACTGATTTCTTTTAGTCTCAAATAGAGTACTTGATAGCGTCAAAAGCCTAATCTCACAGAAACTTATGCTTCAGTATCTCAGGGTTTTTCATAACACAAATAAGAAAATGAGTGGCACCACACCTGCCTCGCAAGTACATGGTCTGAGTTTGATCCCCTGTACCAAAAAAAAAAAAAAGAAAAGAAAAGAAAAGAAAATGAGTGGCATTTGGTAAAAAAGAGAGGGAAGAGCCACATGGTATTCAAAGGATGCCAGGAAGCCAGGAAACACTGGTGTCCTTTTGAACCTTCAATGTTCACCTAGTAAACTTCAACTATGCTATAAGGAAATTATATTTTATATACATATGGTAAGCCCGATTTGCTGTAGACATTTGTCATCAAAATGCATCAAGTACTAAATCTGGCATGTTGCATTAAACATTTTACGGACTATAAACAAGAGTAGAAATTATGGAAGTATATAACTTTAGAAAATGAGTGAAAATAGCAGCATAATTCAATGTTAATTAGATGCCTACAGAAGAAACGATCACTGACCCTTTAGCTTTAATTTCAAGGTATTTTATGACTATAACATTTTGCAAGTACAGTTTTACTTGAAAATATTTCATTGACTCATCAAATTCTATCTTTAAAATGCTACCCCCATTCCACAAAATCACACGCACATTCTAGAAGTGACCCATTGAACAAAATGTAATTTTAATTCAGTAAAACTACATGCACTAAACTACACTTCATCATTTAACACCATATGGCAATTTTTCAAGAGAAACAAATACAAATTTAACACCTAATGGCATGACTGACAAGTCTCCCAAATCTACTCCCACTTACCTTTCTAGCTTTTATTTCCTACTATGCCTCTTCACCCAACTATTGGTTCTGAATAGGTCTCATACTTCCCAACACCATGCCTCTATCCAGAATGTTTTTCATGCCCCTGCTGGCCTATGGTGTCTCCTCATCCAACATGACTGGTCTATTTTCCAAAAAGTAGTCTTTGAGCAAAGATAATCTGTCCCTGTTCTTATCTCTATCGTGCTTGATACAGTTCTATGTTGCTTAACAAGGGGTATAGGTTCTGAGAAATGAACCATTAGGCAATTTCCTCCTTGGGCATACACCACAGACTGCACTTAGACAAATCTAGATGGTATAGCCTACTACATATCTAAGCTGTATGGTATAGTTTACTGTTCCTAGGATCACAGTGAACAACAACAAATAAATCCACAAGATTAAATCTAGCAAAAGATAAATGATTCAATCAAGAGATGCAATAGATATGAGCTGCTGTCAGGGTAATATGGCATATTGCTTTACAGTAAACTTTAAAAAATAAAAGTAGTGCATTCTAAAAAATGCTTAAAAAGTATAGCAAATACCTAAAGCAGTATGACAGTCACTTATTATTATCAAGTATTATGTATGTGCTGTACTTTTAAAGGACTGGCACCATAGTAAGTCTGTTCACACCAACATCATCACAAATACAAGTAACGTGTTATGGCAATGATGTCATTAACTGATAAAAGGTTCTTGGCTCCATTGTTATCTCCCTGGATCACAGTCACCTATGGAGCCAGTCCTGCACTGAAACACGGTTATGAGGTACGTGGCTGTCCTCAGTACTCTCATACATGATCTCTATGCTCCAGCTCTTCTTACAGCATGCTCACGATGTACTACCTATCTACCTCCCGTACACACACAAGCCAAGTTCTATGGCTGTATGCCCACAGAAACTAGCATGAAGCTTCTGTAGGTAACAATGCTATTAAACAACCTGAATAAATTGACTGTAACCATATCATGAAAACCCTAGACATAAAGAAAAAAATTCTATTTTTAACATGATCTATTATAGAACAGTTGCTTGTGGCCTCTCTGTAATAATCTTAAGGTTAGGAAAAAATGTATGGTTTAGTCCTCTCTGTATAAATTCCTTAAATGTTAGTAAGCTTTAAAGCATGAAATGACTTTTTTCCCCTGTGGCTTTATATAGAACCATAATAATTGCAACATGAGCTCAGGGGCTCTGTGAATGCCTGATACTAAACTCTTGCTGTGGGATTCTACATGGTGGCTTATTACCAGTCTCACATAGAATAAATGTGGTCAAACTATCTGTAAAAATCTGCTGTGGGTCCCAAATACATTTTAAAGGCTTATATAATTTTAGGGAGTTGACACTTAAATGATAACTGAGATGCACACGCTGATGGAAAATTTTAACAGACGCAAAAGAGTTTTAAACAATGTCACTGTACATTTGTAAAAGTACAGCCATGTAAATATGGTATCAAGTGGCAATTTTTTATTGAGTTTTTGGCATAACTAGTCACCAAAAAGCCTCTGAGGCTTTGTGTACATGGCAGATTCACCTTCTGAGTGCCCCAAGAGGTAGCTCGGAAGTCTGCACCACATCTTGCATATAATTCCTACTTCAGAGCTGCAGCTGTCACCTGCTGCTTCAGGATTGGCCTTTGTTTAGAGGATGGGACATATTTTTTCTTCCACACTCAATCCCAGAAGGGCATACCAGCTTTGAATCCCAGTCAACTGCTCTTTGCTCAATTAGAAAAAAAATCAATATAAACCACAGAAGAATAATACTAATACTAAAGGAACTAAGCTTCCAAAATTTTTTGGTTTCTCTTGACATTGTAAAGGTCCTCTGGTCCCTTTGGAGAGTGCCAGAGCCAGGGAACAAGATGAGGGGAGTGGGCAGCAGGAGCATTTTCCACAAGACCTTCTTACTGGACTGTAATCTGCAGCCAACTCTGCTCATCTCTGCAGTAGAAAAACAACACACAACAGATTAAAATTTAGTTTTAAAAACCATAATTTTCACCTCTTTGCTCACCTAGCTTTCTTCCTAGAGTCATTACAAAAAAAAAAAAAGACTCACTTGAGAGTCTGTGCTAAACATCCGCCAGCCTTGGTAACCAGCACTGCAATGACCAGAGGACTCCAGTGGGAACAAACAACTAGTCACAAGCAGTTCTCACCTCCAAGGTTTCCCCAAACTCCTGCACACACTTATCTACGTGGCTGTTGCCCATAGGTGGGCCAGGGTGAGTGCAGCTACTTGCCAGCTGAGGAAAAGGAGGCTCAGAGGTGTTAAGAAATGTATGCAGAATGGCACCTGGGGAGTGTCAGGTCTAATCAAACCATGATATTGCTGACTCTAGTTGACCATGCATTTGTCCTATTCATGGTCTATCTCCACAGGGGGGATTGGTCATCTTTCTTATGGATAAAGATGCAGAGTAAGCAGACCTAAAGAAAGAGTGGAAGCAGCTGGGGATTTGACAATAGGTCCAACAGACTGAAGCCCAATTCCCATCTCTGACTGTCATCTATCTGAAAGGTCCAGACATTCTGCCTTCCAGCCTGCTGACTTTCCATTATACCACTGTGGACTAGCAAGGCACTGAGATGCCCAGGGTCACAGGACCACTCCAGAAACCCTGCTCTTGGGGCCACCATGCTGCTGCCAGGCACCCACCCTGCTCCCCTTGGCTAGTGCAGAAACAGCACCCATTCTTGGAAGACCTCTGTCTTCAGATTATTCAGCCCCCACCAAGAAGCACAACTAGCACACGTTGCCCTTTAGCACAAAGCCACACTCCAGGTTTTTGCGGTCAGCTACCTCCCCTTTCTCCTCCTCACTGACAGTCCTGGCTCCTGACTCGAGCTGAGTAGGTCTTCGCTGAATGTTACCCTTTGTCTCAGGAGCCCTGGGCTGGCTCTGATGACTGGAAAGCCTGAACAACAATGATGAATCAGAGTATTTATTTTTGAGGTTTTCTCCAAGCTGCCTCTTCATCAGCTCTTAAATAGCAGCATTCAAGCTGCCACAGATACTTCCAGAAGTTTGCTGGCCTGGGGTTCCCAGGAGAGAAAACTTTGCCTCCTGGCAACAAATGCAACAGCTCCATAACACTTCATCTGAACCAGAGGCCAAAACTGGATTTCTCCAAGAGACAGTGGCCTACATGTTTAAATTGATTGATTTTTAAAATTGTTTTCAAATCCCTCAGGTTGCATGAGCAACGGTGGATTCTATTTCTAAGTGTGGTGACCTTTTCTAAAACTGTTTTATGCTTTTCACTCTTCCTTAATTGGTGCCACCTAAGACTGCGGCTGAGTGCAAACTGCCTAATCCAGGACAAGGAAACTCAGGCTTTCAAATCTAAACCAAAAAAACTATCTATGGGTACAGTGTGGTTTCCTGATATAAAAATTTCATCTGAAAGTTAACTGTTCTTACTAAAATTGAAAGATTAAGTAAAAGAATGAAATACTCAGCCTTTAAAAGAAGAAATGTTAGGAACATTCACAAATGAGAAATTTGTTTTTTGCTATATCATTTGACCATTCAAAACATATTAAGATATTTTCCAGCTAAAGCACTGAGATATACACATACATACACCACCCAATTGGATGATTACGAGAATGCCAGGAGGTGAAAGTTAAAAAAGAAAAGAAATGGGGGAAGGGGACGCCCCACAGAAATACAATAATAGACGGAATTCAGCCTCGGACAAAAATCATTTCAGTACATTTGCTTGTGAACAAATGAGCATAAATGAGCACCGAAGAGGTCAGCAGGGAGTGAATGAGAAAGAGTTCTTTTCATGACATCTAGGGAGAGAAAAGGACAAAGGCAGGAAGCACAAGTGAGGGCCTCACATCTGGGGGTGGCCTGAGGAAGTGCATCTCCTAGGTAGAGTAGCAGTGCTGCTTGCATGGAGACAGCCCTCTCAGGTCGTTCAGGTGTATCACGCCACCATGAAATATGCTCACTGGAATGCTTTCTAGCTAAATGCAGAATTCCATTTATTAGAGCACCCATTCCAATCTAGGAAGGCCATCTTTACGTCCCAAATGCCTGTAAGGCACACCAGGACAGGATTGCCAACAATGGGTGAGACAGAAAAAAATAAAAATAGCTGTCACTTGTTATCTGTTAGACATTCTACCAGATGTTTTAGATCTACTCATTATTTAATGCACTCTTGGAGATTGGTAATTCTGTTTGCCAGAGATGACTAAGGCTCAGAGAAGTTAAGTAAAAAAAATGCACAGCTTTATGTGACAGAGCTGAGATTCCAACGCCACTTTCTTTACCCTAGTCAACACACCTCCAAAAGGGATCGGCTCTGAGCTCTCACTGCTCCCCCCAGTAAGTCCTAGGCAACATCAAGAAAATGAAGAAGCATCATGAAGAGGCACCTCTTACTCAATGGAAACACATATGGCTGAGAACTTCAGAAGTATGGAAGTGGAGAATAATTTTCTTCAGTGAAACTTTTGCACTTTTCTACAGCTGGAATAGAAGAGAAGGTCCTGAGTCAAACACACACTAAGGAAAGTTCCAACAGAATATATTTTCATGGGCTGGGGATTTAGTTCAGTGCTTCCACTGCCTGCCTCGCAAGCACAAGGACCTGAGTTTGATCCCTGGTACCAAAAAAAAATAATAATAATAATAACACATTTTCATGATTTTTCTCAATACGTGTCACATGATGACCAAAGAGCATTTGGATCACAGAGAAAACCTGTCTACAGAAAATCTTCCCAACAATGTTAATTTTTCATTGGCACCCCACATACAAAATCCAAGGAATCTCAGCTATAGAGCTAATCAAATCCTTAGTCTTTAACAAGCCAGTGACTCTTACCACCACCTCCTAAAACCCAAACGTAGAGTACCTGACCCATAAGTTTAGAGTTCACTCAAATTTTTTCACTTGCTCAATGATTCTTACCTACAAGATAATACTACTTGTGACCCCAAATAATTTTTATCATAAGTTACACTAATAACTGACTTTGGTTGAGTTGGTTTTGGTGAACTACAGTTCTCAAAAATTCTTACTTACAAGATGGTACCTATGCCTGTGACTACAAATGGTTTTTACCATTAAGTTAAAATAATAACTTACTTTGCCTGAGGTGGTTTTGGCAAACTATGTCAAAAGGGAGGAAAATAGGAGGGTGACTTGAGAGTATTATATATTTTTACCACTTTTGAACTTGGGCAAGCAAGAGTTCTCCATACTTAGCTATATGATAAATTGCTATGAACAGAAACAGCTTCAGGAGCATGGGCAGCTTCCCTGAGAGAAAGTTCCCAAAGAATCAATTACTAAAACCTGCCACAGAGAGTCTAAAAACTAGAAGTTGAGGGCCAGGAATTTAGCTCAGTGGCGCTGTGCCTGCCTGGCAAGTGCAAGATCCTGAGTTCAATTCCTGGTACCAAAACAAAAACAACGACAAAAAAACCAGACATTGGTTCCTTGAAGGTAGGTTCAAGTTATTCACCTCCTTGTATCTAGGGGAGCCCAATCTAATGTGTGCAGGAGGATCAAGGAACTGAGGGGCTGAGCAACAGTATTTTCTCTCTGACTCTGTCCCAGATATCTACAGGATTCTCCCACATGATCCACTGCAGAAAACTGTAGTCCCCATAGGGGAAGAGCAGATGGAGCCTGTCTTGTTAGCCCTGGCTACTAATAATCATGGTGATAATAATAGCAATAACTACCACCATTTATAGCTGCTACTGCTGTTACTAGTGGTGGTGGTGACATCCACAGCAGCAGCCACAGCATCCTTGTTTTATAGCCCAGAAGGAATAAGAAAGAAGCCCAAGGTCACAGACCAGGAAGTGAAGAAGCCAAGATTCAACCCAAGTCTTCTGACTCTGAAGTTAACCATATTTACACTGTACTAATCGCATTTCAGACATTTTAATTTGCAGTATCTTTCTTTTCCCAGAGCACATAATCTACTACATATTATAACCTCATAAAGCCTTTTCTTGTGAGTTTTATTTTCAGATTTTGTGTGTTTCTCTGGACTCTGGTCTGAACAAACCCTATTGATCAGTAGAGAACCCATCTAGGTATCAGGCTTCAACTCAGGTGGCTTGAACTGGACAGAGCATAGCAGGAAGGTTCTAGCCCTCAGATAAATCACTCACACATTCTTTGCTTTTCACAGCTTCTCAACACAACAGTATGGTACTGCCATCCAAGGTTGTGACAAGTAATCATCTAAGAGGACTTGAAGCAACACCAAGACGGGAAAAGTAGAGCATATGGAAGAAAAAAGAAGCAATTAGTGAAAACCCAGGTAAGAACAGAAGTTATAAATATCAGAGGGCAAAAGCTAATGGCTATCCAAGGTCCAGGCAAATAATTAATAACCAGAGAGGTGAGGAGGGAAAGAAAATAATTGCTGTCCACACAATATGTTCTGGGAATGACAGTGTTTTGACACAAGTTTTCGCTTTTATATCAAATGTAGGCATTTACTACAACAGAAAAGTGAGTTAGGAAACTGGAGGTCTGGCTTAGATGAACAACCCACAGCAGTGTGTTCCTCTCTTCAGAAAGGAGAGGATGCTCTACAAGTCACTGTAGGCTCCAATGCTTAGTGATCCTATACCTATTTTCCTTGTTGACAAAACAGAGAAAGTGACCAAGCAGTAGGATGACCCCTCCAGAACTGAGAATGGAGACACAAAGCCAATGGTAGCTGGGCATGAGCCACAGAAAAATAGTGTCTGGGGCTCTGGTGGTTTGCAGACCTCCTCCACAGCCATGTTTGCAACCCTGAGGACGCTGGGACAGCACAGCTCTCATGGGGACACCTGCCAGCAAGCAGAGGCCTATTTGAGGCAGGGGTGAAAGAATTTGGGTCCAAAGTGGAGCAGGTTAAAGAAGCTACTCTACCAGCCTATGTCTTATTAACTTTCCCTGAAGACATCAATGTATTTCTTTTCCTGCCATTTTGCCATGAGCTGGCTTAAGGTATGAGCCCCTGGCCTGATGGACACACAGAACAACAGACGGCTTATTTATACTCAAGAATATCTGAAGTAGGCCTCATCCTTGGTTAGTTCTCTCCATCTGGCAAAATACGAGAAGTGAGAAGTGTAAGACACAGCAGAGATGGGCAAGGAAGAACAGTTAAAAGTGTGAATTCACAAATCAGACCACAGGTGTTCAAATTCTGCCGTCCCTTATTAAATCCTGGGTGAGTTGTGAAACCTCTCTAAGCTGCCATCTCCAGTGGAAAAGCAACAATGATAACACAGTACAACCTCAGAGAGTTTGGGGATGATTCAAGGAATTAATTCACAGAAAGTACTGAGACAGCACTGAGTGTCTGATAGATACAGAGTAAATGGTTAGCCATCATTATTACTATGCTGGTGTTGGTGGGAGTAAATAATGGTGGTGAAGCACTCTTTATACTGTAGTCCCATTAAAGTTAAAATATATTCAAACTAGAATTCCGTGGATCAACACAATCAGCAGAGAACACTGGGTTGCCTAAGCCTGGCCCAAGCAATTCTTCATGTCACTGTCAGTAAGGAATGAACCAGATATACTCTTAAAGCTTATTTGTCCATTTCCCTCATGCTAGAAGTTTATTATTTATATATATTTGGCCTAAAAGTTCAGAAAGATCAACCCATGACTTTTAATAACTTAAAATATAAAACTCAAAAAGTCAGTTAAGGATAAGAAATGACCTTTGTCAGATATGCTGAGAGAATGGATAACAGACACCAGAACCTCCCTCATACACAAAGACCCCAAGTTTTCCTGTTAAGAACTGAGCCACTTCACAGTTTCCATCCCAGAGGAATATGCCAACACAAAATTTGTCTCTAACACAAAAACCCTGGTCAGCCCCATTAGGGAAGAATGAGATGATGGTCCATGTAATCAAAACTCACCATTTTCAAATGGCGGGGGTGACCTTTATATTGTCTCTAAGTGATAGAAAAGCTGTGAGAATTGAATGCTCTATTGCCCTCTCCTCCCAAAGGCAGTGTATAATAAATATTTGCTGCCCCCGAGGATGTATGAATGGGTTTCTGCTCCACGGAGTCCAGCAACCTTCAGGCAACTTGGTTAAACAGCCACGCCAGCAGTCTGGGACACCCTTCCTAATGGCCTCTAGAGTGGAGCAAATCCTCTTGCAGTGGCAAAATGAAATCTGAGTTCCTCAAAATTGACAAGAGGAGAAGGGTCTGCTCGGGGAGGGTAGATGGCAATGTGAAGAATCGCCTCTGGGTCTTTCCTGGTTGCTTAAGACTAATCCAGGAAGAAACACATTAAAGCCTTAGATGAAAACACTGATGGGCAAGACAGGAGCAGGAGTGGGAGCGGGAGCGGGAGGGGGAGAAGAAGCAGCAGCTGCAAAAGATGGACTCTCAAAGCAGTCCTCATTTGCTTGGCCAAATCAAGAATTAATTGCAAACCAAACAGTTAAATTCTACTCTGCTGCTCTGTCCAATAGAGGTCAGAGAAAGGTCCATCTTATCTGGAATGAGGATGAACCTGGGTGCAGAGGAAATGTTCTTTCTCTTAGGTAAGCCTAGTGCCGTCACACTGGTTAAGAGCGGAAGTAGCAGGAATAAAACAAAAGCAAAAAAACAGCTAATTCCAAGAAATAAAAAAAAATAGCCTATGACTTATCCTATACAAGTATCTCTTTGAGTTTCATTTGGTCAGAGGAGAGGTAATACAGGAACCAAAAATAATTATCTGGAAGATATAACATAACCCTCCAGTACTTGAAGTCTCATTTCTTAAAATTTACTTCCAAAGGATTGGTGTTCACTGACTGTCTAAGATTACAATTGCATGCAAGTGGTTTCCAGCCTCCAATTCCCCTTCACTGAAAGGAGGAAGGCAAATGAGCACTGTTCCGCCCCATGTGTGCTGTGTGTGCAACCAGTTCCACTGACAGCAGCAGGGAAGAAACCCAGGCTTACACACCCTTTACAAGGTAAGGTACACAACCAATTTTCAGCAGAAGGGAGTAAACCAACTTGACTATGGCCACAGCAACTGATGCCAAAACCAGATCAGCAGCAAAGACATGGATGAGAAAATGAATCCAAGTCAGTCATTAGAGAAGGATCTTAACCTATGCAAAGAGGAGGATGGTAAGGTAGCAACAAAATTTAAAAGGATGAATGGAAGTTTATAAAAATATATGAATCAATAGTACTATAGGAAAAAAGAGTCTGGTGAAAACAACCACAAATAGAGAATGAATTATCATAGGACTTTTTAAAAAGCCCTCAATTGGCTCCTTAATTCCTTCTGAGCAAAGGTGGCTGAGAGGGACCCAAGAGACCCAAGGTTTTTAACAGAAGTGATCCATTTGGGGAAAAAAAATGCATCCCCCAAAGACAAAGCCATCTGCAGTTTCCCTCTTGGAAATTCGCCCTGATGTGCTTAGAAGTAGAACATGGTGCTCCACAGTGAAGGAGCTAAATAATGCAGGAGCAAGTCCACAGAAGGCTTGCGAGGTATTTAGCTGCACACACCACCAAATAGAAATGCACAGTTGCTTAGTGCCTCAGCTGGGAGCCTGCATGTGGCTCATCTCCAGGGAAATCAAACTCCACCACTGGAAAAGTGAGCTCCAGACTGTGAGGTCTGGGAAAGGAAAAGAAAGCAATGTGAAGACATTTTAAAAACAAAAGCCCTCCTCTTCGAGCCCTGGTTGCTACACAGGAGCCTGCAGATTTCTGTGTTGTCTGGGAGCCCTGAGTTTCATGGGATAGAGACTGAGATCAACTGATGATGTCTCAGTTGCAAAAAGGAACGGGCAGGAGGGGAGCTTTGCCTGAAGTTTGTCACTACTCCTGTGAATGATCAGAGTGACAATGACAGAAGGCCACTACAAGATGACATGGAAAAGCCTGGATCCAGGCTGCTGTTCCTGAAACACCAAAAATGCATGACCCACCCAGGCAATCACAACCCAGAGGTTCTTCTACCCTCCTGATACCAGTCACAAAAGGAGTCACTCAAACCATGCAAACAACTGAAGATAGTTGAGTCTAAAGTGGGGCCTCTCAGCCCTGGTTTCATTAAAGTCATTGGATGTCATCACTTTCACCTGAGAGATGGGGATAGAATGGATCTGGTACCCACTCGAGCTTCAGTCCTTCTTTGAAAAGTTCCTTAGGTGATTCTAAGGTTCAGCTGTGTCCAGGCTGAGAAGCCCTGGTACAGGGTATACCTAGAAGAGATGGCTGCAGAAGCCAAAGCCAATGTAGGTCATCAGGCCTTGCAGCTGACCTCCCACTGCTCAAATGAGCTCACCTAACTTCGGTGTGGGGCGGTACCCTGGCATCTCAGGCTTTCTTGCAGCCACAGGCTCAAGTGTTTTTTGAGTAAATTGGAGCCAGTAGATTCCCACTGGGGCAAAGAATGTTACTGAAAAGATCCTAATCATCAGAACAGCCTGGGCAATTAATTAAGCAACTGTGTGTATCCTTGTCATGAGGACACAAGGAAGTCCAGTGTGAGGTATTGAGGGTGCTGCCTATTATACGCAAGGCAATGTAGGAGCACAAAGATGATTTATCTAAATCTTCACTATTTGCTCCACCTCTGAAAGGCAGAAAAGACATATTATCATTTTAAACCCTATGGTTGTATAGAAATTGCAGCAAAACTCTAAAAAATGAAATTTCTGAATTCTCTCCTCTGGCTTGTGCTGAGGGAATGCCTTTAAGGAGGTCAGGGAGCCCTTTTCCTTTATGCTTGAGAAACATGCAGCTGATTCCTCTAACAACAGCAAAAAGAAGAAAATGCACAAGGTTTGGGAGCGGATGCTTCCCTTATTTCTCAGAAACAAGGAAAAGAGAATACTGGGAAAACATCCATTTTCTCCCTATGAAAACTAAGAGTCAAACTGAGAGCTGTAAAAGAGGCAACAAATTGCAAAGCTCCTGTTCTGCTTTTTTATAACCAATTATCTCTATGGCTGAAAAAAATAGATGTTAGTGGCTATTTTCTTTCTGCTCAATATTTTTCTTTTCTTTTTTTTCCCTTAAATTCTTTTATTGGTACATCTTTAAGTATACAACACATTTACATTTCTCTTTGGGAACTTGTACCTTTACATGATGCATCTTGGTTCTTTTTTTTTCCCCCCATTCCTAGCCCTCCCTTCACCCCCTCTACCCTTCCCTATTTACAAAGACTTTATTTCCATTTTTTCCATTTCTCATCATTTTTTCCTTTCCCTTCTTTCCTTTCCCGGCCCCTCCCACTACCCCTACCCCTTTGGACCTTTTCTTCCTATTTTGCATTATCGATTATTCATTCTAATCATTGGTACATTTTAGGTATACAATATAATGACATTCATCATTGGAAATTTGCACCTTTACATAGCCTCTTTTGGTTCTTATTTTTCACCCTTGCCCAGCCCTCCCTTCAACCCCTCCATTCCTCCCTATTTACAAAGATTTTGTTCCTATTTTTCCATTTTTCTCATATTAATTCCATTCACTTCTTTCCTTTCCCCTGCCCCTCCCACTGCCTTTCCCTTTGCCCCTTTTCTTCCTATTTCACATTACTTATTACACGTTTTAGCCCTTATTTACACTTTCAGTTTCTCACACCAGAGAAACTATTCGGTATTTATACATGTGTGTCCTATTTATTTCACTTAAGAGTATCGCCTCAATGTGCATCCACTTTCTGCTCAATATTTTTCAGTTTCCCTGTTTTAGGGGAACCTCAAAAATAGTACACTAAATGGTGAAACTTACTTCACCATCCACAGCCACATGTGTTACTAAGACTTAGCATTTTGAGGTCTTTTGGCTTAATTACAATACAGATGGAACATTCCTAATATGAAAACCTGAAATGTTTCAAGCATTTTAGATTCTGAATTTTTTGGATTTGGGATGTCAACCAGTAAAGTATATGAAAAATATGTCAAAATTCAAAAAATTCCAGAATCTAGAGCACTTCTGGTCTAAGGATTCCACATAAGGAATTAACACAACCTGTATATTCATGTGTGTATCCTTCATTCCACTGCTCAAATCAGAGTAGTCTCAACTGGCATAAATGCAGTTGGCTTTTATCTCTATTCTCACAGCTCAAAACCCCTGATGAATTTCAAGACAATAAGAACTCTGGGCAGGATACATTATGCAGCAGCTAATCAAAGGGAACCAAACTTGAGACTGTAGCCAAATTAACATTATTGGCTTTCCAAGAACTGGTAAGGGTGCATAATACTGAAAAGACAAAGCCAAAAGAGCATGATTCATCATTTGGTCCTCAGTGATAGAAGGAATTTTAGCTCCTCCCTGATTCAGTTTTCCTTATTGCATGTTTCAGATCTGGGATGACAAAGATCAAAAGGAGGAGACAGGGAAAGTATCTGGAGTGAGTCAGATGAAACATCAAGTGGATTTGATTAGCCTGGACATTAGGCAGTGTAATCAGCAGCTTATTTTGAAGCTTAAGAAGAGAATTTTGACTCTGATTTGGCCAGCTAAGCCATGAACCACAGCACTCAGGGACTTAATATGAGGACTTATGAAAATGAGCAGCAGCCCTAGAGTACTTCCATAAGGGCATTTCCATAGTGATCTTTACCTTCTTGCTCAAAATATGTAAAACTAGATTTGGGATAAAGAAAAAGAAATGGAAAATTTCAAAAATCTCATTTTAATGGTGAAGAGAAATGCAAAAACTATGAGATTCTGGGATTCTATCTTTAGGCTGCCTCCAGGAAGAGGTCATTAAGTAACAGTAATTTTTGCCCACAGGTACATAGGGGTAGGAAGTTCACCATTCCACAGCTACCATGGCCCTGGGCACAGCTCTATGAGGAATGGCAAGGGCATAAGCTAGTTTTACCAAGGAGAACTAGGCTCTGCAAGGTCACAGGGCTGTGGAGAGGAGGAGGCAACACTAAAAAATGATTATCTGAGATCAAAAGCACACCAGGTCAGCTGCTGGTAGAAGTGAGCAGTTAACCTCATTCATACTTCTAACTTGAAAATAGCTGGACAAAATAGGGTTGGGGAGAACACGGTTGTATACTTTAACATCTATGATATAGAATGCTACTCTCACCTTATAGAGTTTGATGAAAGTTTGTAAACATGTTTTAGTTTAATACTTGGACTCAATCTTCTGGAAAGGTGTTAAGTACAAGGACACCAATAGTAATCAAAGATGACATTTCAGCTCAAAGACACCCTATTGAAAACTAAATAAGAGGCTTATTAAATATAAAAAGAAAAGAAAAAGAAACTGGCTTCCTCCTTAAGGCTGGAGCCATTTGCCACCCATCACACATCAAAGCCCAAACTCCAGAATCATTTTGCCAGGCTTATATATCACTGGCTTGATTGTGAACTTCAAATTCTAACTTTTTTCTTCCTCTAACATTGAAAAGTCACCTGCTGCCTCTTATTCTTAACCAAAATAAACTCACAACCACCCAAACAAAATACACAAATGGACTAAAATACACTCAGTTTTTCCTAACTTCCACATATCATTGAAAAGTAAGTTCCCAGGGCCGGGGATTTAGCTCAGTGGTTTCGCCGCCTGCTGCGCAAGCACAAGGACCCGAATTCAATCCCTGGTACCAAAAAAAAAAAAAAAAAAAAGAAATAAAAAAGAAAAGTACATTCCCTTCCAGTCTTACATGCTATATCAGTCTTGCACAGCTGCTGTAACAAAATACCATAAACTAGATGTTTAGAACAACGTAGACTTATTACCACATAGTTTTAGAGGGCAGAGGTCTAAAACAAGTCTTACAAGGCTACAATCAAGTGTTGGCAGGAGTTTGGAAACCTGTGTCCTTGCCTTTGCAGCACTGGGAGGCCATTTATGTTCCTTGGCTCACAGCTTCTTCATCTTCAATGCACAACTCTTTGCCCTCTGCTTTTCTGCCCCATTTGACTTCAGTCTTTCCCTCACCTCACTCATAGAAGGACCACTGTGCTTATATTGAGCCCACTCAGATTATCTAAGATCATCTATTTCTCCATCTCAAGACCTTTAATCACATCTGCAAAATACTTTGTAACAACTAGGTAATACTCATTCACAGGAACATAGATATCTTTCGCAAACTGTCATTTTACCCACCACCTACATGTACACATTTATTGTATGGCTGCAATGGGCTGGGGATTTATCTCAGTGGTTCCACTGCCTGCCTCGCAAGCGGAAGGACCCAAGTTCGATCCCCGGTATCAAACAAAAACAAAAACAAAAAAATATATGGCTGCAATAGTGCACCTACTGCAGTTTTACTTTAGGTGTTTTATGGAATACTGTATTACAAACATTTTGCATACAGTCATTAAGACTATTCTTTTTAAGCCACATAAACTTCCACGCAGTTGGTACACCATTTGGTGTTAAGAAGGTGGTCAGTGTAACACAATAGTTTATGTCTTTCAAATTTTCTTTGTGATATGTTGCAAGACAGTGATTTTGTTAATTAAAAAGGAGGAAGGGACCATAAAAAGTAGTATGGATCTATGCTGACCCATGAGTTCTGGGCAGTCATTTCCCAACACAACACCCAAGCTGACAGGAGGAGATTCAACCAGACAGAGGTCTGTAGCATTTTTCACGGGAAGCAGGGAGAGTGGGGGGCTAACCTTCATTCTACACAAAACACAATCAGATTGTCTTTCAGCAGAACAGAAACAATCACCCTATTGTCTAACATCATGAATGACCCACACAGCCATAAAACAGTAACAGTAAAGACAAAAATAGCAACTGCCTCCCTCATTTACACCCTATAATCTGTAATTTATTGACTTGTGAACTTTGGTTTAAGCATTAT